>NW_026000076.1:4525529-4635963 GCF_001458135.2 Marmota marmota marmota | reverse complement strand
CATATGAATTTCATGATTGCTTTATCTATTTCTACAAGAAATGCCATTGGGATTTTAATTGGCATCGCATTAAACCTGTAGAGAACTTTGGGTAATATCGCCATTTTGATGATGTTAGTTCTGCCTATCCATGAACAGGGTACATTTTCCCATCTTCTAAGATCTTCTTCTATCTCTCTCTTTAGGGTTCTGTAGTTTTCATTGTATAACTCTTTCACCTCTTTTGTTAGGTTGATTCCCAAGTATCTTATTTTCTTTGAGGATATTGTGAATGGAGTGGTTTTCCTCATTTCCATTTCAGAAGTTTTGTTGCTGATATACAGGAATGCCTTTGATTTATGCGTGTTGATTTTATATCCTGCCACTTTGCTGAATTCATTTATTAACTCTGGCAGTTTATTTGTAGACCCTTTTGGGTCTGTTAAATATATTATCATGTCATTCGCAAATAGTGATAATTTAAGTTCTTCTTTTCCTATTTTTACGCCTTTAATTTCTTTTGTCTGTCTAATTGCTCTGGCTAGTATTTCAAGAACTAAATTGAATAGAAGTGGTGATAGAGGGCATCCCTGTCTTGTTCAAGATTTTAGAGGGAATGCCTTCAGTTTTTCTCCATTTAGGATGATGCTAGCCTGAGGTTTAGCATATATAGCTTTTACCATGTTGAGGTAAGTTCCTGTTATCCCTAGTTTTTCTAGTGTTTTGAACATAAAGGGATGATAAGAAGAATTTTTGCTTCCAAAAACTCATGACCATTTTGGTCATCTCTTACTCTAAATGTCATTACCTATCATTCAGTGGCTCTGATTTTGTAAACTTCAGAATCTGATTATCCACTTACCTGTTATTACTAATCCGAAAACACTGCATGCTATTGTAATAAACTGATTGTGAAATTCACTGGCAACTTCCAGGAACCCCCCCAGGGTAGGATGAATAGTAGCCTTAAAACATCTGGTATGCCAAGAATTATCATTCTTAAAAGCTTACCACCAATATTTCAAGTCTGGAGCCTAGAATTCAGGTTTTAAGAATTCTGGCTATATAGTCATTGCCAACAAGTCTCAGAAAGACTTTGCCTGACTTGGGCTTATAGATGAATCAATTCCACCACTTTCGCCTTCAACCAGGTGTGGTAAAATCCTATTTAATTTGTATTCGTAGCCAGGGTGCTAGAGTGCTTTCCCCTATGAGAAGAGAGGAGATCTAGACACTTCTAAGTTCCCCTGGTGCTAATCAGAAATTTTGGATATGAAAATAGTGTGAGATTAGATTAGTCAGAATGTTTTTGGCTTTAAGTAACGAAAGAACCCAAGTACAAATGATGAGGAAATTTTCTTATTTCACATAACAAAAAGCCCTGCCTTATGATGGTTTCCAGGCTAGTGGCCTCATCAAGAACCTAGCTTCTTTCCTTAGCGAAAATTTATTAGCTTGTCCTTGGGTTATTGAACTCGTGATTGTAAAATGGCAGTCACCGTTGTGCCACCTGACAACATAACCATGTCAAGAAAAAGAAATGTTCCCATGTCTCTTGTGAAGAGGGAGATAATCTCAGAACCTTCCGGAAGACTCCTCATAGTTCCTCTTGGCAGAATGCTATCACATGTTCAGGTTTAACCTATAACTAACAAGAGGTTTAAATGCATCAAATTGGATTGGTTTAAATTCATCAAGAATGGCTCTCTGAAACTTGCCTACCATGTGTGAAACCTTGGATTTGATCCCCGGTATGGGGGAGGGGGGGAGATACAATAACTGTCCCTTAGGAAGGAACAGCTAAAAATTTTATGTGGATTATGGATTAACTTCAATCAGAAAATGATCAGGCATAAATCAAGAGTGAAAAGGAATATTAAAAGGAATTTCACTCTTTCACTTGGTACAATTTAAATTTAAGAAAAATGTGGCCCTTTCAACAAATGAAACTAATATTTCTTTTGGATCCCAGAATTCTAACCATATTTATAAATGTACCATTGAGCTATTATTTGGCTTAAATGGTCCTGTTGGGCTAACTTGGGAAATGTTACCATTTTTACTATTTTCTACAGAGAAAATATTTTCAGAGTTATGTGTCAAATAATTCAATGGATTTAAAAATTACACCCCATTCCTCTGTGCAGTGGTTCTTCTGTAGTTGTACATAAAATGTTTTTACTGTAAATGAACTAATATAACATGCTGATTTATGCCATAATAAATAAGATACTAGTATTTAAAAGAAAAGAAAAGAAAAGGAATTGCCCTCTGGAAGCTGAGAATGGTCCCAGTCTCTCCCTGATGCACAGGGGTTGCCACCAAGGAGGAGATACTGAATGGGATTGAGGTCAGTTAGGAAGAAGGGTAGACACCCTGCTTGAATGGGGAGGCAGCCTCACAGTGCCCATGGCAGGAATCTGGCCACATGCCTTAGAAAGGGCAGCAGGAGTGATATCTCCAGCAGAGTGGAAGGTGCAGGGAACTCAGGGCAGGATGTTCTCCTGGGGAATGCTGCCTTCTGGGCCTCCCCTTCCACACTGGTGAGGAAACTGGGTTGAAAACCAGGAAAAGCCCAGTGGATGTTCTCCCAGAGCCTCGATCTATAACGGATGACAAAAGATGGAAGGAGGGGAATTCTGCGTCAGGTACTACAGTACTCAGCGGTGCTGGATACCTTCCATTCCCGGCCTCAGTTTTCTAGGTATTCTGACTCATTAGACAACTATGTGTCAGACCACTTGTCTCTACTTGGGAACAGGTGGTCCTGCACCTCTGAGGAGGCCAAGAGCTTTTGAAGTTTTCACATTGTCTAATATTTGCCTTTCTGGTCACAGGTAGTTCTGCTGCTGCTGCTGGCTGGAGAACTGATACTGAGTGAAGTCTAGACTTGTTATGCCCCCTCCTCCAGCCCTGACCTGCCTGCACTGTGACTCAACCACCAAAGAGTTGGCCCATAGGCACCTGACCTCTCACCTTGGCCCACATTTTCCCCCCCTGGGTACTGGGACTTCAATCCTAGGACACTCTACCACTGAGCTACATCCCCAGCCCTTTAAATTTAATTTTTAATATTTTGAGACAGAGTCTCCCTAAGTTGCTGCAAACTTGCAATCTTCCTGCTTCAGTCCCCTGAATAACAGAAACACAGGTGTGGCCACCACACCAGGTCCAGCCCTCTTTTTGGTCGTCACTTACAAATACCCCCTCCCCAAATTTAGCCCATTCTTGTCCTTCCTATGACCTGAGGCAGAACATAAAAACCCTACATTGAGATTTTAAAGAGTATGTTTTCATAATATTTAGGGGCAGGTTAATAATTTTCCAGGAACACAGTTTCCTATGACAAATGAATTATCCCTCCAGCCAAACTGATAGTCCTGTCATGATCAAAAGCAATGTTTCCTCAGACAAGGGCCATTGGCTGAGTTCAAGAGGGCAGCAAGAAAATACAATAGTTAGTGGATCAAAAATGTGACTCTTGGAGATAGAGATAACTCTCACTGATGAAATATATTAACTGTATCCAAAGTCACCAAGAGGGGACATGATTGTTAATTGGAAATCCTTGTGATGTCATTTGTTAAATAAACGAAAGTATCCATCAGCAGCATGTGGCCTGTTGGTAGCACATGGCCTGTTG
Organism: Marmota marmota marmota; assembly: GCF_001458135.2. Classification (NCBI taxonomy): domain Eukaryota; kingdom Metazoa; phylum Chordata; class Mammalia; order Rodentia; family Sciuridae; genus Marmota; species Marmota marmota. The sequence goes on along the minus strand of NW_026000076.1, from coordinate 4,632,341 downwards.
GGTCTTTCTGGTGGCTGGCCACCCTTCCTTCAAGGCCATAGAAAGTACATCCTGTTACAAACATTTCTTCCTCACTTTGCCAGCTTATATCAATCTCCAGATATTTCCTCTTTCTAAAATCTTGCAGCATGTATGAGCTGTGCACTTTAACTTATTATAATTGTGACTTATATTGACCAGGGAGGCAATCCCGGGCTCTGAGCTGGAAGAGTTCCTAATTTTGAATCTTATTGTGAGATCTTAGGCAAGTTATTTGTTTTTGTGGGTGTCCTCTGCATAACGGGATGATAAGGATGTTTACTTCATGGACGTGTAGTGAATATTACATCTAAAATAACTACTATCAGCAAGTGCTCAGTGAAGGATAGCTATTATTGCTTTAATATTTTAAACCATTTAACCTAGAAATTCTGGTCTGAGGAATTCATTTTCAGAAAATAATAATGGACTTATAGTTTTAAATTCCTTCAGCATTTTTATGAGATCTAAAACTGGATATAGTCTAAGTATCCAAGAACAGAGAATCATTTAAATAGGTTGTAGTATATCCATAAAAGGAAACATTATTTGATAATTAAGTATCACTATTTCTCTGTATATGACATGGAATGATGTTCGTAAAATATGGTTCTGAGAAGAGCTATAAAAATTCAAAGAATCTCAAATTGTCTTGTATTATTCATGTCCTGGACCTGGCTGGCTGACTCCCACCTGGCTCCCTGTTTTAGGAACTAGAGCAAGGCTATTCGTAGAGTAGGTACCTGGCAAAGGGCAGGCAGCCCACACATGGGTGGGCTGGGGGGTGGGGGTGACCCATAAGATGTGAAGGGCTGTGCCCAACAGTGGGATGGTAGACATCAGGCTGAGCAGCTCCCTGTGGGATCTAGACAGGAGAGTGAGGAATGAAGCAGGCAGCCTGGCAGGTGAGAAGAACCAGAGATAGCAGGAGAGAGAAACTGTGGGAGGGAAGGAGACGTAGAAGGCCCCAGTGTTGCCTCTGGCTCACGAAGGCTTGTTGGTTCTTGGACCAATGACAGGCCGGGTATCCTTAAAATCAACCCCAATTTCTGAGAGTATTTTTTGAAGCAGTATCTGTGCCTCATAATGAAATAACTGAGACACCAGTTCTGTTAGCATTGTCTTCCCAAATGCAATCTGAACTTCTTTAGGGCAAGCAGTTTGCCTCCCACATCAGGCATGCGTACATCAAGGTTTGGGCACATATTAGCTGTTCACTTTATGCTTTATTCGTTCATTTCTTTACTTAGCAACTATTGAACTGTGTTTAGGGTGTGCCCAGTACACTGCTAAGCACTGGGAACACAATAGTGAGCAAAATAGAAATCCCTGTCTTCGTGGGACAGGGAAACATGGTGGAAATACAATAAACTAAATACATAGGATGTGAGGTCAAGTAGAGGATGACAAGTACTAGTAAAAAAATAAATAAACCCAGAAAGGGAGTAGTGAGGGTGAGGGGAGGGCAGACCGAAGTTGGAATTATCAATAGCACAGTCATAGATGCCTCTTTGTGAAAGAAACATTTGAGTGAAGTTCAGAGGAAATGGGACAGCCTTACCATGCCAGGCTGCTGGAGGGAGAACACAGGCCATTAACAAGAGCAAGAGCCCTGAAGGGAAAGGGAGCCTGGTATGCTTGGGAAAGAGCAAGGACACCATTGTGGCTGGAGTAGAATAAGCAAGGGAGATGGAAATGAGTCCATTGTCTAAGACTGATGTGAATTGTGTTGAACTCCATGACACTGGAGGTCAGGAGAGGCTCAAGGAGGGTCAGTAATTGTTCCTTGGAGGGACATGTTGAGGTGAACCCTTGACCTTCCATCTAAGACTGGAAAATGAAGCCTGAGTCTTTGTTTGGGGTCCTATCTTTGGGTAAGAGAGGTGGTTGGAGAGGGAAGGGAGGGGCCAGACTGAGTGTGGTCAGATCACAGGGGTCACAGACCTTTCTGGAATAACATGACTCATGTTGCTTTCAGACAATAGGGCATTTCTAAAGCCTCTGCCTGGATGAATCTTTTCTCTTAGACGACTCCCACCTTTCCTCTTTCTGACTATTCACCACCGATTGTCTAAAATGATTGAAATAACCACATTGTCCTTTGGAGACATCCTTATCAAGTCTTTGGCAATTTCAAATGAAATCACAAAACTCCCTTTTAGAATTTACCCATACTTTTTTTTTTTTTTTTGAAGATGGAAAACAGTTTCCATATATCTCTGGGAGGAATCAGGGCAGGGAGCAAAGAATAAGAGATGGTGAGGAAGGCTCATGTCCAGTGCTCTTAATGTGGTAAAGCTGCCCTTGAATTGGAAGCTGGGAAGAATCTGGGAAAAGTGATTAAGGGTTTTTTTTTTTTTTCTGTGTCATGTGTCACTAGTGAGGGACATCATGCCTCGTGACCTACAAGACTTAACATGCTTTTAAATATAATAAATTACTAGGAAGAGACTTGGTCTCTTGATGAATGTCTCACTGAGACTGACCAGTATAATTTCTGTGAAATCCATAACCAGCCCTCCTCCCCCATCTCTACCTTCCACAAACTGAACATTGTCAACCAAAAGAGGCCAGATGGCTTTGAACCATACCTTGTCCCTCATCTTTCTTGTTATTACCAAAGCATTTTAAGTATGGATTCATAACAGGGAAAAATTTATACTCACAAGCATGATAGGAATGGAGCTAGTGAATTTCTGAGTTAATCAGAACCAGAGATTATGTTTGCCAATATGTGTGGTTTAATTGCCCAAGGCCACTTTCAAGGAGCTAAGATAGATGCTGACAGATTTTGTTGGAATTATTGGAATTTTTCAGGCCCAGTCATGTTGGCCTACCTCATGGAGGAGTAAGATAGAATGTCAGAGGTCTGGCTGCCCAAACTCTAATCACATAGTTTTTCCTGGTCTGTATTCACCGGTTTTTTTTTCTTAAAGTCTATTGTATTTAAAGTGAAACAACCTTCTTTTGAGACGTAACTTCACCAGTTAGTAGCTGCATGGCCATTAACAAGCAGTATGTTATTCAGCAGACATTTATTGAATCCCAACTATTACTGGTGCGATAACCATGGATGTGTTCACAGATCTTTGAGCCTTGGTTTCCTCATATACAGTAGATGATAAGATTACTGAGAGAATTAAGGGACATGTTACCTGAACAGCCAGCCAGCGCTTAGTAGGTGCACAGTATGTGACATCCAATAATGTAATGTTAAGAAAATAAGAAGATTTTAAGAGGTGAGAGAGAACATTTTCTCAACCCAGCACCCCTTGGCTTGTCAGATAAGAGAACCTGATCCTTTTTGAGAAGGTAACCTAAAGTTGGCTTCAGACTGTCCTCTCATTCAAAAAAAAAACCGATCTCTCACCAGTTCATGCCTTTGATGTGTCAACTTGACTGGTCACAGATTGCCCAGAAATTTGATCATTATTTTGGATATTTCTGTGAGGGTGTTTTGGGTAAGATTAACATTTAAATTGGTTGACTAAGTAAAGCAGATTGTCCTCCCTAATGTGGGTGGGCCTCATCCAACCAATGGAAGACCTAAGTAGAATAAAAGGGCTGACCCTTCTCTGAATAAGAAAGAACTTTCCTTGCCAAACTGCCTTCTAACTGGGACTTTGGCTTTCCTCCTGCCTTTGGTCTCTAACAAAAACATCAGCTCTTTTTGGGTCTTAAGACTCCTAACCTTCAAAGGTGAACTATACCATCAATTATCCTGACTCTCAGACTTTTGGACCCAGACTGGAACAAAGCTACAGTTTTTCCTTGGCCTCTCCCAGATTCACCCTACAGACATGGGAACTTGGCCTCCGCCATCACTGCATGAGCCAATTCTATCCTGTGTGTTCTGTTTTATCAGAGAACCATAATGCCATTCCAACTTCAGTTTATTTGCTACGGCTTCCCTTAATCTACTATGTTAATCTATTCCAGCTGAGCTGAACCCATGAACCTCCATGATCTGCTCTTGTGTATCTTTCTGCCTTTGCACAAACTTTGACTCTGCTGAAAAAGCTCTCCTTTTCCCTTCTCTTCAAGACCAACTCCAGCTTACCCATCAAATGCTTAGTTTTAGCATCACTTAACTCAGAACTTTATTCTTTAGGGTTGGGATCTTCTTTCATATCAGCCAATTCTTGTTCCATTCCAGCACCTAAAACCTGCACTTATCCTGAATTTATCTTGATTCCAATAGCACAATGTGAGGCCTTTGATGGCAGGGTGGTGTTCATGGTACTTAGCATAATTTTAGATATATAGCAGGAAGCCAATAAGTATTTGTTGCATTAATAAATGGATAAATAAATAAGCAAGTGGATTTCTTCAAATGAAATATAAAACACAAGGGTTAAGAGAAAACTCATTCTAAGATCATTGAACCAAATCAGTGAATTCATGAAGTCACTATCCAATGACTTCAAAACACGATTGAGGGTTTTCAAGAAAAGCAGTTCAGGGTTTGAAGTAGAAGTAGGTAAGAGGGTTATCGCCTTTAGGAGCTGAGAAAGCATCTATCATATCAGTAGCTTTAGCAGAAGCCATTGACTCTTCTAGGGACAGACTTCCATGTTGGATCCTGTTCAGGTCTCCATTACAGTTAAACCTAAGGGGCAAGGTGGTTTAGACCATCTGGTGTCAGTTTTTCCAGGCTTTTTTGATGTGGGAAGATGGAATGACCCTGACTCAGGGATGTGCTTAGGTTTGGTGTTTGGCTCATAGATTTCATTCCCCTATTTAAGCTAGCTGCCTCTTCAGGATTTGGGAAAATGAAAAGAATTATTATGGGTAACTTTTACCAGTGAAAAGATTGTGAAGTAACCTGAGATCTGGAAACATGGAATGGTTTCCAGATCAGATGCCAGCTTGCCTCTAAAAGCCCTTTACAATTGAAGCTGAAAACCACATCCTACCATAAAGTCAGTGGTAACTATTAATGGCTAGAGGCAAGACCTAGCCAATGATGACAAAGATATATTTAATCAAACCTCCCATACTCTAGTGCTCTTTGTCATGTAATCCAAAGACAGATGTTTGCAGATCCAGGTTTTGAGTGACCCCTTGGGCTGAAGTTCGAGGCAGCAATCCCCACTTGAGAGTCAATGGAGCATTTCCTGTTGGTGCCTAGAACACATGAGAAACCAAGGAGAGAAGAGGTGACACAAGGCACAAAGGTGAATCAGGGTCCGTGACTCTGGAGCACAGAGAAGGGGGTCTAAAAATGCTAGGATAGAGAGATGTCTGGGGTCCCCCATGTCTGCTGACTAAGAGGTTTTCCTGGAGAGAATAAGAAGGCTCAACTTGACATCCAAGGGTCAGTATTCGGGTGAGAAGTGAGACAGGGGTTGGTATGCTACAAACACCAGTGAAGGAGAACTAGAAGTGCTCAGACCCCACGTGGGGTAAGAGGAGGTGAATCCTGCACCTGATGGAGCCAAAGCACCTACTCCCTCTGGATTGGAAAATCTCATCTGCATCAGTGAAATTATTTCTGAAGCTGTTAAAACAGTGCTGTTATTTCACTTGAGGTGCACATGATATGGGATAAAACACAGAAACAGTAAAAATTCAATATCCCAATTAACTACATTTTGCTTTTATGTTTTCTTCTAGTTTACCATTTTCAAGATAGCCCTAGCTTTTAAAAATGTGATTGGGGGGCTGGGGATGTGGCTCAAGCAGTAGCACGCTCACCTGGCATGCGTGCGGCCCGGGTTCGATCCTCAGCACCACATACAAACAAAGATGTTGTCTCTGCCGAAAACTGGAAAATAAATATTAAAAAAAAAATTCTCTCTCTCTCTCTCTCTTTCTCTCTCTAAAAAAATGCAATTGGGTCTCTTGTTTTACAGAAAGCAAATGAAGGTACTAGTTATTTTAGATTAAACAAAAATCTCCACAGCCAAGCATACATCGAAGAGAACTGCATTCTCATTGTTCCAACTTCTTGACACATCCACTTTTAACGAATCTATCAATTAAGCATTGCATACAGTGTGATATTTCAGTAGATTCCAGCCATGAATTGCTCAATACTTTATCAGAAAAGTAAATAGCACTGGTTTTTTTTTTTTGTTTTGTTTTGTTTTGTTTTTTAATCCAAGTAGTTTGGGTAACTAGAGATTTACCGGTACTGAATCCCTCCACTCACATAGCATTGCTTGTACAGCTCCACAGATGACTTTGGGAACCTCATGTCCAGCCCTAGCTTTGGCTTTTTATTTTGAAGTATATACTATATTACTTTTTCTTCAGTTCTATGTATCTTGCCATCTAAAAGATGTTTAAAAGAAACTGAAGGCATTTTCTTGTCTAAACCTCTGACATGTCCCCAGGGGCATCAAGGACACACTGCTCCTTTTTTTTCCCCCCAAATATTTTTTCTATTCAAATTCATAAACTACAGAAGTAAAAGGGAGATTATTTGGCATTTAGGTATTGAAATTCAGGAGTCCTGGTTTCAGATACCTCTGAATCAGTGTTCTGAAGAAGGCAGGAAAATTAAGAACTTATATGGGATATTGGATGTTGAGAAGGAACAGGGACTACCTGATAAAAGGAGGTGAATCTTGTACCTAATGAAACAAAATTAAAGGACCTACTTTCTTTGCATTGAGAGGTCTCATACTGCCAGTGTCAACATTTCAGGTAAAACTCTCTTGGCTACTGCTACTAGTGGGGTTACTTCTGAAGCTATTATAATAGTGTTGTTATTTCACTGCTATAACAGCTATTTATGGCACGGGATAGAAACAATAAGAATTTAGTACCCCCTAAAAGAATGTATGAACATAATGGAATTGTCCATGAAACAAGAATCTAATGACCTCTCCATATGCATCTTTAATCTCTGGACACAATGCAATTGTTCAGTCGTTTAGGATATTCCAGATGCCTCTGGCTAAAGAGTGGAGGAGATCAGAGTTTATGTTCTGGGCATCAGCTAAATTGCATAAGTTCTGCTTCCATAATAACCTCCCAACTTCATTTTGAGAAGCTCTTTAGTGTTGTTTTTGTTTTAATCTTTCTTTTATTTTTACATAGATTCACTACCACTGAGAAGAAGGACAGGAATCATCATCTTATTTTCCTTCTCTCTAACCACCCCTAAATCTACCTCCTGCAGGATCCCACAGGAACCCCTTTCCCTGCTCTGAGGTGAAAGAAACAGATTTACCTCACACTTACTCATCAAAAACCCCTTTAAATTCAGGAAGGAGGGAGAGACTCCCCAACTTTCAGACAGCCTCACTCCACCCTTTCCTCAATCCCTGCTCTCAGCCTGCCTCAGGAGGTCCTGACCTTGGCCAGTATTTGGAAATGAGTTGCTCATTTCCCTGAGTGGATTTGAGAAGGTCATCCATGCACCCTGGGTGGTCGTCACCTAAGGGAACAAACAGTACAGAGAGTCACCCTTCAATGACCCTTGCTCATGAAGAGGCATGATGAGAAAAGTCCCCCAAATCCTTCCTCCTTGACTTTGGAATGTATCTTATTTTTTCCAGATGTTTTCCCTAATAATAGATGCTTGATCTATTGTAAGAGTGAGGCTGTATTCCCTGAGCACACAGTGGCTACTAGGGAAATAATCTAGACATGAGTGGTGAGGCAGAATATTTTGGAATTAAATAATGATTTTTTTGACCTGCATGGCCCTCAAAGTTGATAATCTTATCAGGATGGCATACAACTTGAAAAGAAGAAATAAAATTATCCTTATTTGCCAGTGAAATAATAACTAATATAGAAAATCCCAAGGAATTAAAACTGAAGAACAAGCAAGCAAATAAAACAGAACTTCTAGAACATTGAGCATAAAAAAAAAGTGAATTCTGAAACTGGTGTAGCACAAAATTTTACAAGACTGTAGAAGATAAAACAAATATACAAAATCAACTTGTATTTCTGTATACTCTCAATGATCATGTGGATACTAAAATTTAAAACACATTACCATTTACCAAAAAAAAATATCAAAAAGGATTATAGGTATAATTCCAACAAAACATGTACAGGACTGGTAAAAACTACAAAAAAAGCAAGGAAGATGTAAATAAATGGAAGAACATACCATACTCATGGACTGGAACATTGAGCATAAAAAAAAATGTGAATTCTGAAATTGGTGTAGCACAAAATTCCAGTAAAAACCGCATGATTTTTTTGTAGACTTAGGCAAGATTATTATTAAATTTATGTGGAAATACAATGAAATTAGAATAGATAAAAAACTTTAGAAAAAAAGAATAATGTGGGAGGAATCATTCTATTCAATTAAAAGATTTAGTATATGTCTATAGTAATCAAAACATTGTGTAAAGTGGAAGGATAGATAGATTAAGGGAACATAGTAGAGAGTCCAGAAATAAATCCATACTTGTGTGGATTTATAATTGGCTTTTAATGTAGGGATGAAAGATGGTCAATGGGGAAGAATGATCTTTTTATAAAGAGACATTGTTAGACCAAAATAAACCCTGATCAATATTTTACATATTAGATAAAACTAATTCAAAATGTATTATGAATTTAAATGTTAAATGTAAAACTATATGTGTTTTAGAAGAAAATATGAGATAGTCTTTAGGACCTAGGGCAATATGGAGAATTCTTAGGACACTAAAATTATAATCCCTAAGAGAAAAAAAATGGATAATTTGTATTTCAAAATTAAAATATTTTGTCCTATGGAAGGCTTTGTTAAGAAAGATGAAAAGACATGGTATGGAGTAGTAAAAATTATTTGAAAACTACATATATAACAAAGAACTCATATGTAAAAACTCAAAGTTTCAAAACTCAGCAGTAGCCAGGAGTGAGGAATTGGAAAGATTGGAGGTATGACTGCAAAGTTGGAACACGAGGAATATCTTTGTGGTGTCCAAACAATTCTGTGTCTTGATTGTGTTAGTTGTTATATTGATTTACATGTGATATGATTGCATAGACTCATATGAAAAACAAGTTTAAATCTGAATAAGGTCTGTGTATTGTACTAATGTCAATTTCCTGGTTGTGATATGGTTCTTTAATTCTGCAAATATTAGCATTGGGGGAGTTAGGTGAAGGATACACAGTCACTCTATTTTTTGTAAACTTCCTTTGACTCTACAATTATTCCAAAATAAAATGGCTTAAAAATTTGTTACTTTTACTAGGCACGGTGGCACACACCAATAATCCCAGCAGCTTGGGAGGCTGAGGCAGGAGGATTGTGAATTCAAAGATAGCCTCAGCAAAAGCAAGGCACTAAGCAACTCAGTGAGACACTTTCTCTAAATAAAATACAGAATAGGGCTGGGGACTTGGCTTAGTGGTTGAGTGCCCCTGAGTTCAATCCCTGGTACCAGCCTTCCCCCAAAAAATTGTTACTTGGATGGTCATCACAACTGGTAATTTACTAAGGATTACCTCAGTAGACTTGCTTCTTCTGTTCTGGACAGCAGAACTTCACAGGTAAGGATGGAGACTCATAACTCTTTGTAACTTTCCATTCTCTTGTTACAGACCAGTGTTCAGTGTGTTTCTAAAGGATATCCTTGATCTCCTTTGGTTCCTTCCTCTGATTGGAGTCTTGGCCCTTGTGTCTTTACCCAAAAGTCTGACATTTCTATCCATCAGGTTCTGCTGAGCCCCACTTGTTCCAGGTTCTTCAGAACTTGCAGACAATAGAGACCACACCAAAGAAATGGTTCATTCTGTACCTTCCAAGGGAGTATAAGGTCTTCGAGAGGGTCTCCTGTCATGTGTACAACTCTCTCCCCATTCCCCAGAATAGTGCCCAACACATGGTAGGAACTCAGAAAACATTTGTGCACTGATTTGCTATGTTAGAGAGAGAGAGAGAGAGAGAGAGAGAGAGAGAGAGAGAGAGAGAGAAGAAACAGTTATGCATGGAAATTAAATCACATGTCCACAAGCCTCCCCGGGAAGAAAGAAGAAGCAGTCTTTGTATGTGCATGTCTTTTATAAGACATGCTGTGTCCACCTTAAAAAGCCTTTCTGGGTCAGCTTATATATGGTGCTTTCTCCTTCCTCAAAATTCCTACAAACACAGAAGAATGGCCACTGTGCGGTGTACTTGGTTCAGTTGTATTCAAAAGCATTTACTATGTCTAGGCCCTATACCAGCCATGGGGAATTACAGATGGGCAAAGTCTGCTTCCTGTCCAAAGGAAGCACAGTTGGAATGGGGCCAGACAAGAAAACAAATCATTCCAATAGGTAAGCCCAGGCTGGGGATATTGGGGAGGTCTTCTGAGTCACAAGACAGGTGGGGAGGTGGACAGACAACAGGCAAACACACAGACAGCCACTGCTGAGCTCATGTTCTGTGCCAGACACCATGCTAAACACTGTCGGCATCATCTCACTGAGACCTCTGCATCTCTAAGGTCAGCCTTATTTCCAGCTCACCTGAACCTGGGAGAGCGAGTAAAGTTAGGCAGGTAAGAGGAAAGGAAAAGGATACGAGGCCTAGAGAACCTCATGAGCAGAGGCAGGGATGGGAGGTCTACGGGCCTGTGAGCATGGATTAAATGTATAATAAGGGCCAGAAACTTGACTAAGATTAAGATAGGAAAAGAACTAGACTTAATTGCTGAAGTCAGACCCCAGAAGGGTTTATTTGCTGTGCATACAAATGATAATAGCCTTCACTGGGCTCTATGAAAGCCTGACTCACAGGGCTGGATCATAGTTGTTGCAAATGTCTGGTTCAAATTTCATTCAAAATGTATTTAGGAGAATATTGCAACAAATGTTGGTGCCCTGCTCATACCTCTTGCTCCTTAACATTGCAATGCGTATCAATTCACTTTAACTGCTGGTCCTTGCATTTCTTTGACAAGAGCTTCCTCCGACTGCACTGCCGAAGTCTACTGGGCCAGGCCATATGGCTGGCTGCCCATACCTCATAGCTCTTAAACAATGGAATTTGTTATAAAACTCCAACTTCATTTCCCCTTGGGAGAAATAACTCCAAGCTCCAGGTCCTGTGCTGGCTCTCAGGGTCCCCAGCAGGATTAGCTCTGGTTGCCCCAGTGGTAATTTACTTAGGCTTCTTTCCTTCCTTGGCTCTTATCCCTGCCCAGAATCTATCCTCATCCCTTCCCAGGTGTTTCCTGGGAGCCCCTTTGAGATGAAGTTGTGTCAATCTGTTTCTGGGGTAACCCAAACTAAGATACACACACACACACACACACACACACACACACACACGCACATGGGTGGCAGACATTAAATATCCCTGGTAGGAGTCAAATAAATTGGTAACACTGTTTACCCTAAGGAGAATATCAGTAAGAGACAGAGTGGAGGGGTTAGATTTATCAGTCACTAAATATTCTTTACATTTTGAATTTTGCACCATGTCATATTTTCTATTTAAAAAACAGAATGATTTATTCTTAAAGCTTTCCCAAATATGTACTTTAAATCACTTTGAAAAACCTATACTTTTACAAAATATTTACACATGATTTGTATGAATTTTTTAACATATTGAAGGCCAGGAAGGTATTCATTCATGCTGCCAGGCAAATGCTCTTTGATAATGGTGTGAATATTTGTATACAGATATATGAAAAATTTTGCTCTATATGTGTAATAAGAATTGTAATGCATTCCGTTGTCATATATAAAGAAAAAAATTATATTAAAAAATGCTCTTTGATAGACAAAAATTTGTCTTTTCAATTAGTTCAGGTCTAACTTTGAGTATTTAATAAAGGTGTCAATGGATAGAAAGAGTACAGCTCTGTATAGGTAATTTCATAAAATCCAGTCCATGCAAATCATCTCAATTAATTTGGATTGGTGCACTATCGCAAACTAGGTCACACTGAAGCACTCTGATGCTGGTAAAACCCAGGCTTTCATTCCCTCCGTGCTGTACAAAGATGAGCTGTGCAGTCAGGATAATATTACATGAGTGCCTCTCCTGGTTTGGGCTACTTTTAATTTGACTTTTACATTTAATATAAGGCACAAAAGCACTTAGATGTGCTGTGTCCACATGTGTACTACTGGTTCAATATTAGAATCAAAATTTTCTCCTACTCCACATTAAAATCTTGGATCTGTTTGATTTAGAGAATCCTGAAGTTTCAAGGCTACCTAAAAATAAAATGTAAAATGAAACTGTTGTTAATTCGTAAATTTTTAATTGACACATAATAACTATACATACTAATGGGGTACAGTGTGGTGTTTCAACACATGTATACAATGCGTAATAATCACATCAGGGTAATTACCATATCTATCATCTCAAACATTTATCATTTCTCTGTGCTGGGAATATTTAGAATCTTCTTTGTAGCTATTTTGAAATATACAGTTAGTTGTTATCACCCATAGTTACCATCTATTCTTATGCCTTATCTCTGTGAATCAAAGTTTCTCAACATTGAGCAATAGAAACAAATGCAGAAATAAATCAGATACCAAGGCTGAGATAAAATTGCAACTGCACCCATGACATGAATGTCGAATGTTTATGTTTTTCAAAATAGTTGCATTTTTCAGAGTTGGCTTTCTAACAAGTAACTGTTAAAAATGTGTTTTTAAAAAGTGTATTTCTAGGGCTGGGGTTGTAGCTCAGTGGTAGAGCGCTTGCCTCCCACATGTGAGGCCCTAGGTTCAATCCTCAGTACCACATCAAAATAAATAAATAAAAAATAAAGATATTGTGTCCACCTACAATTTTAAAAAAATTTTAAAAAGAATATATCTACTGAGGCACAGTGTCACATGCCTGTAAAACCAGAGGCTCAAGAGGCTAAGGCAGGAGGATTGTAAGTTTGAGGCCAACCTCAGCAATCTAGCAACTTAGTGAGACACAGTCTCAAAAACATAAAAAGGACTAAGGATGTGGCACAGTGGCAAAATACCCCTTGGTTAACTGCCCAGTACCAAAAAATTAGAAATAAAAAAGTATATATCTACCAATAGATAACTTTTGTTTGTTTTATTGGTGTCTTCTTTATTTGAAAAATAAGTTACATTTCCAAATATTTAGGACTCATGATGAGAATGACAGTGACCAGTGCAGGCCCCAGGTAGGGGACCTTTAAGGGAGGCAAGTGCTGTGTCCACATGTGTGCTACTGTGGAAGGAGACCCTGGCTGCTGTATGGATGGGACTGGAGAAAGTGAGCCTGCAGTGAGAACACCAGCTGGGAGGTGGGTGGAAGTCAGGTTGGAGACAATTATTTCACATGCCAAGCTTAGTGAGAAGTGGTTGATCTCTTGGGTGTAGACTTGAGAGCCCAGGAAAAGAGGAGAAGTAGATCAAGGTCAGAATTCAAGAAATATCTTGCCACTCCACCGTCATCCACTCTCCCCAGCCACATTGTCTTCACACCTAGAGGTCACGACTTCTTCAGGAATGAGACTTTGGAGTCAAGGTTCTTGAATCTTCTCCAGAGATGGAAATAAAAACTTTTGTACTGTTCTTTAAATGTTTCTGGATTGCCTCAGCTATTTCAGACAGCAAGGGATTTTGTAGAACAATGAGAATCCCATTGAAACAAATGTATCAGCCTCCCCACATTATACCCAACTAGGTTAAATGTCTCTACCTGGACAGGATTAGCAGCTGACATTTCTTTTAATGATCATGATTTTATTTTTTTTCAGAAAGATACACACACACACACACACACACACACACACACACACACTGGCTGCTTTTAAATGGCTTTTTTTTTTCATAAAGGAAGGAAGGAAAGAAGAGAGGGAGGGAAGGAAGAGAGGGAAGAACAAATGCACAGTTTGTGTGTAACACAAACTTGGTAGACACACATACAGAGAAATAGTGGGTGCCACTCCATAGGCCTTCATTTCTCTCCCCACTGTTCGTGGTTAACAACTGGTCTCTGAGTAATTCCACGTACTCCCTGCTCTCCCCTCCCAATCTCTTCCAGGTTTTGAAGCATGGTCTTGGCATCCCTGAATGGAGGTCACCCCAGACAGAGCCTGGGAGTCTGCGTGCCCTGGCCTGACGTGCTAGTTTCCCCAACTTCTTCCCTGACTCACTCGGTTCAGTCTCCATTGCTAGGGCTGCTCCCTTTGCCTAAAATTCTCTCTACCCCTGCTACTTACTCAAATGCTGGCTCCTCACTAGATTAGCCCTCCCTGCCCTCCCTGTTGAAGGTAGAACCCAGTGTTCCTCTCGCCCTCACACCTGCCCCCCACACCCTGCTGCTTCCCATGATCATCACCTGCTAACATGCTGCATAATCTAGTTATTTATTATTTTTGCTCTCCAACTAGAATATAAGTTCTAGCTAGGAAAGGAAATTCACAATCCATTCTCCTCCCTGATGCATCCTGGTACCTAGTTGGTGCCGTCACTTGGTTAATATTTATCTAATGCATGCCTGCAACTATAGAGCCTGAGGTGAGGATGCTGCCAGCTATAGTCCCAGGTCAGCTCTGGCCAATGAGCACCCTACCAAGAGAAAAAATTTGCTTTTCACATGCAACCTAGCTTTGCAGCCTGAGCCAGGACCCTGGACCACAGGCCAAGGTCACAGGTTCCGGTACATCCCGTCCCTGCCTGGCTGCCTCAGTCTGCATCATTGGACCACTGCACAGCACTCCATCTGAGTGGGCACTGACCAGAGGCTGGGACAGAAGAGGGCTGAATCCTGGATCACTGTCTCACTGGCACTGGGGACTGTGGGACTTTTCATGTGTACTGTCCAGTCCTAGAAATGGTAGCCAATTACTAATACAGCAAAGTGCTGAGTTATGGACATGTAGAAGAGAGATGTTTACTCAGAGCTGTTGCTAATTTCCTGCCTCTGCAGTGGCTGCGGGTTGGGAAGTGCACATCTGGCAGACATCACTGGCCTGGATGTGGTGGCCAAGTTCTGGGGGTATGATCACTTTGTGCCATTTTAACCCCATAGAGACACAATAACTGAAAGGTATTTAGCCCTGGTGCCAGGAAGAAGGCACATGTCTGTGAGGTGCTGGGTGTGGGTGACATCAAGATGTCCATGAAGCTGTTGATCCCCAGTCAGCCAGAAAAGCCCCCACCCTACAGACAATACTGATGGTATCAGGAGGATCCCGGGCTTTACATAGTGGTTTACAGATGCCAAAGCTCTGTGTCATGCCCTATATCATTTTATGGTCATTCAAACCTGTAAGAAGAACAGAGCAGAAGTTATCATCCCTTTTCCCACCAGAAGAATGTGAGGCTCAAAGAATGTTAGGGGATGCACAGGGACACAGAGCCAGCTACATCAAAGCCAGACTGGCTTCTGCACGAATAATGTTGTATACTCAGTGGCAGGGACCCTACACACTCCTGGGCTTAACACTTGTAGCTTCAACTATTTCCTAGAAATCTTAAAGGCCCCCAATTACAGTAAATTATTCTCATGCTGTTACTGAATTTGGATCCTCTGGCAATGAGGCTGGCTTACAGAAGCAAGTCACCCAGCTGGCAGGAGAGCCTCACTGGCCTGCCCAGGCCTACCGTGCACTTGGCTTGCCAGTCTTTATCACTATCATGCCCCCTCCATTCTCTTGCCATGACTTAACATCTAAAACAACAACAACAAATGTGTTTTTCAAAAATGGCCATAATGGAGAGTCAGCAAAAATCAAAAAGGCAATCAAGGAATGTGAATTTCATGATCAGGAGTGTAGCTGTCTATAGGCTTATTATTCACAGCTGAGCTCTGTTATGCACTTGCCAGGCATCAGTTGTGTTAAGAACTTCATCCACAATCTTCCTTATTTATTTAATTATTTTTTAAATTTTTTTTAGTTGTTAATGTCCCTTTATTTTCTATTTATTTTTATGTGATGCTGAGGATTGAACCCAGTGCCTCACACATGCCAGGCAAGTGCTCTACCACTGAGCCACAACCCCAGCCCACACAATTTTATTTATACTTAACAGGGAAACTTAAGGCTAGAGAGGTTAATTAATTACTCGTGGCCTGACAAGAAGTGAGAAGTAGATTTCAGACTCAAACCGTGAGCCAGGGGCCGTGCTCTGAAACTCTACATTGTATTGCCCTTGGTGGAAATGAGATCTAGCAGCCTGTGTGGACTCCCATGGAAATTCTGCATTTCAGAGATCTGCAGACCCAGGAAGGTCTCAGTATATTTCCTGTCTCTTCATTCTGTCTCTCTGTCTCTATCTCTTCCTCCCCTCCCCCACAACTCTTCCCCTAATACTTTCGAAGCTACTTTGTCCTACTATTTCTTTCTTGAACTGACCCAGAAACTAAAATTCTCACTTGATTATACAGAGCAAGCCATTCATTTGGCAAATAGTTTCCAGCCACTTTATTCCAGGCTCTGTTAGGCACTGGGGAAATGGCAGTGAACAAAAGAGACATGAACCCCTGCCTTCCTGAAGAGCCCATGAGAGTGGGGAAACAAACAAGAAAACAAACATACAAGGTAAGGTTAGGCTGGGTAAGGCTATAAGGAAAATAAGGCAAGAGGCAGGGGGAGAGGTAGAGCTGGGTTTGAGACATAGGATCAAAGGAGGGTCTTCCTGAAGAAAGGCATTTGGGTAGAGACCAGGGTTGAGTGAGGAGGGAGTAACTGTCTGAGGAAGAATATCCCAAGGAAAGAAATGAGCTTGGTATAGAGTTGCCAGATCTAGCAAAGAATCTCAGGGAGGGGGAGGGTTTGGGTGGGTAGAACAAGAAAAGAAAATTGAACACTCAGTTAAATCTGAATTTCAGATAAATAATGCAATTTTAGTATATTTCCCATGCAAAATTTGGAACCTACTTGTCTTAGAATGTTGTGTTGCTAGAACAAAGTACCACAGACTTGGTGGTTAATAAGGAATAGAAATTTATTGCTTATGGTTCTGGAGACTGGGAAGTCCAAGGTCAAGGTGTCAGTAGGTTCAGTGTCTGGTGAGAGTCTGATCTCTCTGTTTCCAAGATGGTGCCCTGTTGCTGCATTCTCCGGAGGGAATAAACTCTATATCCCCATGTGGAAGAAGAGACAGATAAAGGACGAAAGGGGACTAATGCTGCATCCTCACAAGGTGGAAGAGTCCTGCTTCCTGGACCCCTTTTATAGGGGGTCCTAATCCCATCCATGAAGGCTTCCCCTTGTTATGTAATCACCTCAGAAAGGCTTCACCTCCTAATACTACTGCATTGGAGATTAGGTTTCAACATGAATTTTGGAGATGACACATATTCAAATCACTATGATATTCATATTAAAGAAACTATTCATTGTTTATCTGAAATTCAGATTCAACTTTGAATCTGGTATTTTAAGTGGCAATCCTAACTTGAGTGTATGAGGAGCAACAAGGGCAGCAATGGGGTCCAAGTAGAGAGAGCAAAGAGGAGGAAGACGAGGATGGGGAACCTTGGAGAGGGGAGTATGGTTGATGTGTGAATCCTAGAGAAGTCATTTAGGTATGCTCCCAGTGCTTCCAGTAGAATGTTCACCTGATTGTCCTTGTCATGCTCAAGGCTGTGAAAATAGATAGGAAAGAATACATATAAGGATCACCCCTTCTCCAAAGGAAACCCAGGCATCAAATTGATCTTAAGCCCTTTACTCAGAAGAGCATCTGGGTCAGTATGGGGTATGACCTCCCCAGTGCTGGGGAGAAGAGTCTCTCCTGCCTCAATAAGGTTAGTGTGGAGGTGCAGTCAGGAACGAGTGATGTCCTTGGGCTCCAGGAGTCCTGATGGTCATCTGTGGGCAGTCTGGATGGGGGCCAGGGAATTAGGCAGTTACCATTTATTCAGTTATCTTAATTGGAACCAAACTTTGGTGACCGATCAGAGATATAAGTATTAAAGTTGAAACAAAATATTCCTTGAGGGTAAGATGTAAATAATCTTAGGGGGCCTCATTCTGCCTAACTTCGGGGATCTGAAGTAAAGCAAGATAAACCAGGGCAGGTATTTCAGGGAATTTTCATGTTAACCCAGGACACTTACTTCACTGTAGATGTTTAGTCCCTGAGGATTATGTGAGGTAATGTATGTAAATCGCTGTGCTCCATCACTGATACAAATGACATTAACTGTGAACTTTCCTTTTCCAATCTACTCTTCCTTCCCAAGACCTGGGACCCAAAGGGACTTTGAAACAACCCATCCACTCCCCCCTACACACACACACACACACACACAGAAAGAGAAACCTCGTGTCATAACCAGGCACGATGACTCTGTCTCTTCCCTTTCTTGTAAATACTAGGGTACCAGGCACAGAGCAGCTGCCCAAGAAATGTTACTAAATGCATAACATGGAAAAAAGTGGCCCCATTCCTCATGTTCTCCCAGAATTCTATTTTTCACTTTTGATCCAACAAAAAAGGAAGTAGGGCCGCCTGAATGGAGCTACGTAGAATTAGGAGCAAGCTGCTCCCCGCCCTTCCCATGCAGGGGACATTGCTTCATTGCCTAGTGAAATGCAGGCCAGGGAAGCCGGCGCCAGGCACAGAGGCTGCCTTATAAGGACATGGGTCAGTCGTGCCAGGTGTGTCATCCTGGAACTCTCGAGGAGCCAAGTGATGGGCCCTGGTGAGTCAAGGCCTGGGTGGTTGAAGTGGCCTCAGAAAGCCACATGGGCAGCAAGTGAGAGTTTTCTCACTTCCCTCCCCTTTCGTGTTCAATATGTTTTTAATATTGAACACGAAATAATATTTAATAGCCCATTTTGCTTTTGCTATTAGGAAAACGGAAAATGATGTTGGAATTAAAATAAAGAGGTACTCATGACTTCAGTTGTGAAGGAGACTGTGCTTTTTGGTGGGGAGAATACAGAAATGATGAAGAAAATAATGAGGTCTGTAGAGAGAGCCCCTCGAGAATTAACACAGTGTGCTGACCCTGCTAAGGCAAGGTGGTACTCAGCAGCAACAGAGAGCTGACCTCCCCCACCCCCCAGAACATCTGCTGGGAGACCCAGTTCCTCCTGCTGAGAGAAGAGAATGCCGGCAAAGACAAGCTGGGGATGGGCAAGGAGATTTGTGGGAAAATACAATTTGAAAGGTATGAAGACAAAGGACGGGCGGTAGGCCTGACCCAGGTGGCATAGAATCGTAGTTAAGAGATTAGGCTTTGAACTCATGCAGATCTGGGTTTGAATTCTGACTTTGTCCACCTAAGCTGGGGAAACTTGAGAAGCTGATTAATCTCTTTGTAAGGCTGGGTTGACCTGTGTGAAGTATTTGTTCATTTAACATGTACCTGTGTAGCACTCCAATACTTGACTCATGCTGGCACATCAAATTTTCATCACCAACCTGTGAAATAGGTTCTATTATTATAACCATTTTGTGGGTGGGGAGAGTAACTTGTCCAAGGTCATATAGTTGATAATTGAGAGAAATAAAATGTGGTTTCATGCTGTTGGGCTTCAGGGTCTGAGTTCTTAAGTCTAAGACATCCTACCAAGGGGCTGATTATACAAGTTCCACCTGACAGCCTTCTGGAAGACTAGGTGAAGCAGGGCATGTTAAAAGCAAACAGAAACGGGGCTGGGGATGTGGCTCAAGTGGTAGCACTCTTGCCTGGTATTCGTGAGGCACTGAGTTCAATCCTCAGCACCACATAAAAATAAAAAATAAAGGTACTGTGTCCACCTAAAACTAAAAAAATAAATACTAAAAAAAAAGCAAACAGAAACAAACAAAAATCCCAAGCTCTATGGCAGTGCCTGACACATGGTAAAAACTGTCCCAGTCAATGTTACCTACTATCCTATCATTTATGGGAGATTTCCCAGAAGGAGATCCTGAGAAGGTTCTTGTGCAAGAGATTTGGCAAGGATGACTCCAGGAAGACACTGGCCCCAGCCAGGGAGTGGGGGAAGGTGGCTGGGGAACAGAAAGAAGCCAGTCCAGGGTGTGACATCAGGTGAAGTCTCATAAGGCAGAGACTTGAGTGAGTTTGTCCTCATGGAGGCAGGGAGCAGGGCTTCATGCTGACAAACTGTCAGCCCCTGGCAATGGAGAGCCAGAGGAAATGGAAACCTACAGGCACATCTGGGCTCTGCACTGTGGCTAAGCAGTCTAATAACCAGTTGCGGAGGAGGGGCCATTAGAAGAAAAAGCTTTTGGGTGAAAGCACAATGGTGTTCACAGAAACAACAAAAGTAGATCCAAGGGCCTCTGGGTGAAACTGTGACGGTGTTAGACCACCCCTTGCACCACTGAGACCGGTTCACATTTTCCATCAGGTTCACTTTATCTTGCCATTTGTGCTTTCAAGATGGCAGATGCTCATAGTTTCTGGGGGAAATCTAACGAGGAAAGTTAGTGAGATAAGACACCTATTTCCTTATAACCCCTCTGTTGCATCCGGCCTTTAGGCTACTGATATTCATCATCTCCCTCCCCTACTACTCTTTCTAGATTTCATTCATTGTCAGCTAGTACGAGTGCTGGACTTGAAGGTTGCTTATTGAGGTGACACAGACTTTTATCCCTGAAGGATTTATCTCCCAACCACTAAAAGTCATGCTTCTTATCAGAGTGTACAAAGTTTTTGCTTTTCCAGCTTATCAGGTCCCACCAATATAAAATTCATTGATGTGATGGATTAAAAGGCAAAAACCTTACAGTTTGCTAAGGGAAAAGGAGGAACTTCCAGAATCCACAGTCAAACGAACATACCATTAAACCCAAGAAAAATCGTGAGCTCATTTTAGTTTACCTGATGTGATTGGAGAGAAAAGGAATCACTGATCAATAGGAACCAGCAAGCATTCTCTAAGAATGATTCAGGTAAAAGCCACAGTGAATTTTACCTGCATGCATATTATAATGCACAATTTTTTTTAAAAAAACTATAAATATATAGAAGAAAGATCAGTACAGTAGAAGAGAGGGAGCAGGGGGAGGGAGGAGAAGAGGGAATGGGGAAGTAAGGGGGACAGAACTGGAGTAAATTATATTCCATGCTTGTATAATGATGTCAAAATGAACCCCAACATTGTACATAGCTATAATGAACTAATTTTTAAAAAGCACGTTATAAGAGCAAAAGGGAAATTAGAAATAAGTTCATTTTGTCTTGAGAACAAGTGCCAAAGGATGATTTGGGAGACATAAAATGAATTAGCTATTATTTGTGTTATTTGTTATTTTAGGTTTCATTTACCATTTTTATCCATAGTTTAAAATTGAGTGTAACTTCTTTCTTTTTGATGGGGTAAAGCTAGATGTGAAAATTTATCCTGTGGTTTCTTAGGAGTTAGTAGAAAAAATGAAGTCAAAAAAGCAACACAAATTCTATGTGCTACCAAGCCTGGTACCAGGAGCTAAACCACCAAGCTGAGGGCCCTCAGAACAGGAAAGTATTCCATGAGACATGTTCCCCACATGCCAGAAGAAATAAGTCTCTCAAATTACTCTTTAGTAAGAAAAACTTTTCCCCAAATTGGCAATACTTAATGTTTTTGCTGTTGTTATGAGTGTAATACCTGCTCATTGCAAAATCTTCAAAATATGAAATAAAATGTGGAAGTCACTGATAAGTCAACTTCATCCACTGATAATTACTGTTCACGGTTTGAGACATTTTCATTCACTTTTTTCTTGCATGGAAGAATGGAGTGGAAGGATGGATAGGTAGATGCCTATTCAATCTGCCTCATTCACTTGCTATATTATGAACATTTTTCTTTGTAAACATGAAGATCTATAGGGATTTGCTTCTTTTAACAATTGCCTAATATTGTGTTGGCACCATGATTTGTTTAACATGAATGAAAGTTTGACTTTTTTACATTTTGACTCTTGTTAACAATGTCACAATTAAATATTATCTTACATAAACTTGTGATTATTCCTGTAGAAAAAATTCCTACAAATTCCTAGAAGTTCTGGGACAAGATTATGCAGATTCTAAATTTTGAATGACTGTTGCTTAGTCTCCCTCCAGGAAGGTTCTATATATTGACATTCCCACCAATGTTATATCTGAGTACCTATTCCTCACATCCTGAGATGTGAGTAATATTTTAAGTTTTTATATCTTACATGGAAGACTGAGCATCTGTCATGTTTAATTAGCATTTGTTTAGTTTCATTTGGAAATTGTCTATGAATGTCTTGGCCAATTTTTCCTCTTAAGTGTATTTCTTTTATTGGTGTGTAAGAGCAAGATGTTTAATAAAGACATCAGTTCTTTGTAACATGGAGTCATCATTTTAAAACAAGCCATTTTAATGAAACAAATGTTCCTGGTTGATGTGGGGAGGAAGCATAATGTTGTGATTAAGCAAATTTACATTCATATTACAGAGAATATTCTCATCCTTATGCTTAGAAGATTTTTGCTGCAGAAAAAAAATACAGGAAGACACATCTTTCCTGAATCCAAGTTGCTGATTGTACAAAGAAAATATCACAATGTGCAAAGTGTCCTGAGAGCTACCCGTAAGGTTTAGTGAGGCACCAACAAGGGAGTGGTCAGCTCTGGCCAGGTAGAACAGGAAAAGCTGTGTCCTGCTTCCCTGGCTATCTTCTGTGCTTATCTTAGATCATTTGTCTTTTCCTCATTGATTTTGATCAGGTTAGTCTGATACCTTAGCATTAAAAATAGAAGTTTTTGATTCTATTGACATGTTCTGAGTTCAGAACATGTGGACTGGTAGGAGTATTTTTCATTTAACAGATTCATCTCTTCTGCCCTCTGATCTTGAACTCTAGAGAGAGGATCCCATGAGAGCTGAGCCAGGGGACCACTGAAGAAAAAGTCAAGACCAACCTAAGAATGAGGAGTTTGGGATAAATCCCCAAAGCCTTTGAGTTTTCAGAAAGGACTTCACACCTCCTATTTGTGCTGTAGAAGTTCTCTAGCTGCTATGTGGAGAATAGGTTCAAAGACAGGAAGACAGGGACCCATGTAATGGTTGCTATAGGAAGGAGAGGCTGGGCCCCAAACCCAGGTGTGCATATGCAATGGAAATCATTACAGAGGAGGGAACTGCTGGTGTTTGGATGTGGGGGTGGGGAGCATGAGTGAGGGCCATTCACTAAGTTAAGAGGCATAGGAGGAAAAGCAGGTTTGGGGTGTTTAGTTGAGAAGTAGGTACCTGTGGCACTATGAACAAAGGTCCCCAGAAGATAGCAACATATATGGGTCTGGAGCTTCTGAGCCACTTCTTAGCTGCACCTTTGGAGTTGAGAGTTATCAGCCAGTTGCTGAACAGTGAAACCCTGGAAATGGGTGCTGTTGCCCTTGCTTTGGAATGAAGAGCAGGACTGGCTTACACCCCCAGGGAAAACCAAGAGAAAGGTTAAGAAATAAGATCCTGTGGCAGATGCCACAGCGCTGAGACAAAACCAACCTGAGACTCACTCTTCAGCTCATTTAGTGAACCCAAGTTCTACACTTTAAAATACTCCCTAGCTTGCAAAGCTAGTTTACACTTACTGGAGGTGTAACACATCCAACGGTTCCACTTGCTGGTGTCATGGCTTCAAACCCAGGCAAACTGTTTCTGCTCACAACCAGTTCTTTATGGTTAAAGAAATTCAGCTTTAGCATATGTGGCGTCTCCACCCGCTGCTCCCCTCCATGACTTTTACGCAATTGTGAATTGACCTCTGTCTCCCTGAGCTCTGCTTCCTCAACACACATCTTCCCAAGCATGGGTCTGATGGAGAAAATATTTCAGCATATGGAAGTATGTTCTGTGGAGGAAAAAAACAAACACACCCTCGAAGTGTTCATGCTTTCGTTGAAATGTGGCATATCCGCCAGCTGCCCAGGGCTCCCTGTCTGAGGGTTGGGTGTATCAGGCTGGACTGGGAGTCAGATGGTGCTGATGTGTCCACCAGACAAGCACGTCTGGCTCTTGCTTAAGAGAGAAGTAGTTTTTAGCAGATAGTAAGGAGGATTTGCTCTCCTTTTAAGATGATCCATTTTTCCACTAAGTGAGATTCATCTGCCTTCCCAGAATCTTTACACTCTGGTCTGAATCACACTGTGGGAAAATAATTAACTCTCTTATACTGCCAATCATGTCCCCAATAATATTATAAACTTCCCGCAGAGCCAGAGGCCATGATATTACCTCTGGATCCTTCCAGTGCCAAGCAATCTGATAGAACCCTGGAAGCCCTTGATGGAGAGCATAGGAACCCAGAGATCCTATCCTTGGGGAAGTATCTAGACCAGCCCCTTAAAATAGGGAAACTGAAGCCCACAGACATCTAGCAGTGTGTGCAGCATCGTGGCCCACTGATGACAAGAGCTAGCACTGTTGCACAAGAATAAGGAGCATGGTCAAGAGTATGGCCTCTGTCAGCCTCTTCCACTTACCAGCCATATGAGCTGGAACAAGTCAACATACATCCACTTCCTCTTCCACAAAACAGAGATAGCAAGTGAGCACAGCTTAGGACCCTATGAAGACCAAATGGGCAGCTCCATGGAAAGTGCATACCACTAGGCTTAAAGTAGAGTACAGACTCTTGAAGAGCAGCAAAGGAAGATTTGTAACTTGAAAAGAAAAATATCTGATTTCATTGAAGTATTTACGACCTCCAAGTATTTAGTACAAAGTTGTTAAATAGCTTGACATTTTCAATTTAACTACGTGGATGTAATGAGTTGGGGGTTGTTGGCTCCTGAAGCATGGGACTGATCCTTTCCAAGAGAGAGGCCCCCATGGCTTTAAACACTGTCTAGTCTGTGTTAAAATAAACATTGTCCTCAGTGCAGTAGTCTGGAATGGAAATATCCTGCTTGGGTGAAGTTATGCAATCAGAGGGCAGAACTGATAAGTGGTCTGAAGAGCACATGAGTAAGCAGAGAGAAGTGCACTGAGGGTCACAAAAGCTTTTTTTTTTTTCTCCCTAGTCATGAAGGGTCATTTCAAGTGAATTACAAAGTCACATCCCAACCTCCAAAACCTAGCAAAAGATCCGTGTTTGCTAAGGGATATATATACATACATGTTTTAGTATAACAAGCAGCAATCATATCTACTGGGAACTGTTCTGAGCACTTCCTATATTCTCTATATTTAATCTTTTAAACAACCTTATTGGCTTGAATTCTGCCATGAGCCTTATATTACAGATGAAGAAACCAAGTCCGGAGAGATGAAGTGGTTTGCCCGAGGATATAAAGCTAGTAGGTAGAGGAGGCAATAGGTGAATCAAAAAGCTTTCTGGCTCTAGAACCCACTTCTTTCACCACTGTACTTCACAGAAAGGATGTGGGGGGTGGTTTCTGAGTGCAGGCACAGGCAGTGGCTCCCCCATCATGACCTCATAGGAGTTCTTACTATGATTATTCATGCACTGCATATATGCAACAGACATAATTGACAGAGTGAGGAAATGAGCCCTAAGGGGTATGTGTTTGCAGGATGCATTTTACTTGAGTGTGTGGCTATACTACAGGATTTGACTTTTCAGGTCTACCTTGGCTGTTCTGTTCCATAGAATGGTAGGGTCCCCAGCTTCATGATGGGGACACTGTGACACCATCAGGGCTTCTGAGGGTAGTCAGCCAGCCCTGAAGTAGCCTGAGGAGTGCATGTCATGGAAACACCTACTGTCTGGCAGTCCCTTATCCTGGGGCCTAGATCCCAGGTGGGGGTGGGGACTTCTTTTACACTTTCATGCAGCTAAAAGTCCTCGGATGTTTACTGGAAAAATCCATCAGAAAGACTAAAGCAAAGCTCAGCCCAGGGCAACAAGGCCAGGTCCAGAGACATCCAAGGCCAAAAGGAAGAGGCAGGGCTTCTCATCCTGCGCTCTTCTCTTGCCTGACCTGTGACATTCTGATGTTTGGCCTTCATATCATGCCACCTCAAAACCCTCTCAGACACAGCGGCCTATGGACCTCTGCCTCCTGAGAGCCCTTACACACTCTTAGTTGCCTCTGCTGACCACAGGAGGTGCTGCCCTTTCGTAAAGTATTCTCAAGTCATGACACCTAGGATGCCCAGTCCAGCCCTACTCCAGTCTGAAGTGGTGGGACCCTGTCACATTATGTTACCATGTTCTCCTTGTTTCCTGCAGTGCCCCCAATCCCACCCTCACCCCCACAGTGTTCTAGAAGCAATGACTCGTGGCTTTGGGGAGGTCCATGTCTGCTCTCCTTCAGGACTTGGGTCCTGGAGACTGATTAGTTGGCTGTTACTGTCACTGGAATTCCCCTCCCATCCACTGAGCATCACCCCGTGAACTCAGCAAGGCCAGCCCAGTCCCCTCCCTCCCTCCCTCCCACTCTGCTCTTATCCCCTGGGATGGTTCATTTATTTCCAGCGTCTGCTCACTCCCTGGTCTGCAGCTCATACCAGCTCACTTTTTATATACCTGACCCTCCTCTTCCTGATCCTCCTCCTCCTGCTGCTAATGCTCAGTAAGTGTAAACATTTACAAGATGCCAGACACAGTGTCATGGGATCTTAAAAACAATCTCTCACTTAATCCCCCTTAAGCATGCCTCCTGGCACAGGGTGGGGGCTCCACAACGATTAAATGGATGAATCTTTACAATCATATTTTGTGGAAGGTGGTATTAATCTCTCCATCCCACAGATGACAAAATGAAGGCTCAGAGATGGTAAATAACCAGCCCAAGGTCACAATTACAAGCACCAGAGGTGGGCTCCCAAAGGCAGGACGGTTCTAGGATATAGGTATTTACTTGCTGATATACTAGAGTTTGTTTGTTCATTCAACACACTCTAATACAGTACCTACTATGAAACACAGGGGACACAACAGAATAAAACAAAATCTCTGCCTTACAGAGCTTCCATTCCCTTGAGGGACAAGAACATTAAACATGCTAAGTAACATTCTCAATGTGATGAGCTAATGACAAGATACAGAAAAGGAAAGGAAAGAATGGGGTGTCGTTTTAGATGGGGTGAAAAAGAAGGCTTCACTGAGAAGGGAACAGATGTATCAAGACCTGGAGGAGGAGAGGGAGAGAACTCCTCAGAGATCCAAGGGAAGAGCCTTTGAGGCAGAGTACCAGGCACAGAGGCCCCTGGGCAGGAGGGTTCTGGAGAGTTCTAGGAACAGCAAGGAGGCCAGTGTCACTGAGGGACAGAGTAGTGGGAGCTCAGAGAGCAGCAGGGGCCAGGTCACACAGGGCTAGGGGTCATTGTACAGAATGGCATGAACTCTGAGTGCAATGGAATTCACTGGAAATTTGAGGGGAGAAAGGATGTATTCTGATGTGACTTTTAACAAGATTACTCCAGATACTGCATTGAGACTTGAGAAAAGCAGGGCACATGTGTTAGCAAGGAGTTCAGCTGGTAGGCAAGTACAATAATCCAGATAAGAGACTAGAGTGGCTTGGATTAGGGTAGAAGCAATAGAAGTGGTAGGAAACAGTCCATTTGGGATGTGTTTCAAGATGGAGCCAACAAAATTTCAGCCACCTATGCACAATTGCCAGTTGAACTCTTGCAAGTTCTCTGCACCTCAAACTCATCATGTCTGAAACCAAACCTATGCCTCGCCTACAAGAAATCTTCTGTTAATTCCATTTCCAGCTAGACAGACACCTGCCCATCACCCTTGATCCCTCTCTCTTACCATCTCCCACATTCAATTGGCCACACCATCCCATACCCATTCTGCTTTCTCCTTCTTCCTCTCACCCCCTTTGTCTAAATTTAGTCCCATGTCCCTCTGACCTGGACTCTCTCAATAATCCCTCTTCTCCCACCAGAACTCAGCAAACTCCATATGGCACCAGATTGATCTTGATGGGAAGCAGGCCACATCTGTTTAGTACTCATCTAAAACTCTATAGCCTTTATAAAGTCCAAGTTCTCTGGCCCAGGGCTGTTCAAAAGAAATACAATACTAGCTACATAGATAATTTTTAAAATTTTCTAACTGCTATACTTTAAAAAGTAAAAATAAAGGGCTGAGGCTGTAGCTCAGTGGCATAGCACTTGCCCAGCATGTGTGAGGCACTGGGTTTGATCCTCAGCACCACATTAAATAAATAGATAAAAATAAAGGCATTCTGTCCAAACCCAACTACCAAAAAAAAAAAAAAAAAGGTAAAAATAAATAGATGGAATTAATTGTAATTATATATTACAAATGCAAACATTACAATATTTGGATATTATAATATCTAAAACATATCATTTTAATATGGAATCATTATTACATGTATATTACATGTATAAAGTATTATAAAAGTAAGACATATTAAAAAGTATTAATGATACCCTTTGCATTCTTTTTTTTCATATTAGATTTTAAAAATCTGGCATATATATTTCGCTCAAAGCCACGTTTCAAGCTCTTGGTAGCAGGGCATGGCCATCAAATTGCAAAGCACAGCTCTAGCCCATCAGCCACGGTCTTCTCCCTGGGCCTTTCTTCCTCCGTTCCAGGCTCATCCCTGTCCCCATCCCATTGTCCCTCACCATGTGTCCCTTGTACTCCAGCAGCTCTTTTCCACTTGTAGTACCCCAGACACACCAGGCTAGCTCGGGACTCCAGCCCTTCATGTAATGGCAGTGGTGTACTGGAGCAGGCTTGTACTGACTTTCAAGAGCCGATTGTGCCCATGTCTTCCCACCTCCCCGTTTAGTAATGTCATATTGGGAGCTTGAAGTCAGGGCTGGGCAAGTATTTACACTACAACACTATGAATTAGGGCTTTCAGGGGGAAGAGGGGACCAGTTGTCAAGTGTTTACCAGCCGATCACTGCACATATTGTTCTCCCCCCAAATACTCCCCTCCAACTCTCAGTTGGCCAGATAAAATTTGTCATCCAGTTATCTGTGTATGTTTGCCCCTTGCTATGGTTTGAAACTGCCCCCAAATTCATGTGCTGGGAACTTAATACCCAAAGCAACAGTGTTGAGAACTGGGAATTTTTTTATTGGTTCTTTTTAGTTACACATGACAGTAGAATTTATTTTGATATAATTGTACAAGTATGAAATATAGGTTAGTCTGGTTAGAACCCCATTCTTATGGATGTACACAATGGTAAGATTCACTATGGTGTATTCATATATGGACATGGAAAAATTATTTCAGATTCATTCTAGTGTTTTTCCTTTTCCTATATCCCCTCCCTTCCTTTCATTCCCCTTTGTCTAATCTACTGAATATCTATTCTTTCCTCTTCCCCTTAATGTGGGTTAGCTTCCACATATCAGAGAAAACATTTGACCTTTAGTTTTTTGGGATTGGCTTATTTCACTTAGCATGATAGTCTCCAGTTCCATCCATGAATATTAAATATCATAAATTCAATCTTTTATGGCTGACATTGTGTATATATACCATATTTTCTTTATCCATTCATCTGTTGAAGGGCACCAAGTTTGGTTCCATAGCTTAGTTATTGTGAATAACTTAGTTTATGCTATAAACATTGATGTGTCTGCCTCACGGTAGTATGCTGATTTTAAATCCTTTGGATATATACTGAGGAATGGGATATCTGGGTCAAATGGTGGTTCTACTTCTAGTTGTTTGAAAAATCTCCATACTGCTTTCCAAAGTGATTACACCAATTTGCAGACCCACCAGAAATGTATGAGTGTACGCTTTTCCCCTTATGCTCGCCAACATTTATTGTTACTTGTATTCTTGATAATTGCCATTCTGACTGAAGTGAGATGAAATCGCAGTGCAGTTTTAATTTACATTTCTCTAATTGCTAAAAATGTTGAACATTTTTAAATAAATTTGTTGTGACTGGAGAGTTGGGACTTTTAAGAGGTGATTAGGTCCTGGTTTCTGTCCTCATAAGTGCACTAATACCATTAGATCAGGAGGAGGTTAGTTATTGTGAGGGTGAGTTCTTGATGAAAGATGAATTCAGACCTCTTCCCTCTCATTCTCAAGTACTTTCTTGACCTTCCACCTTCTGCCACCATGGAATAATATAGCAAGGAAGTCCTCACTGGATACGGGTTCCTTGACCTTCAAATTCCCAGACTCCAAAACTATAAGAAATAAATCTCTTTTCATTATAAAGCAACCAATGTGTGATATTCTGTCACAACAGCACAAAACAGGCACACACACTGCAACGTGGCAGAGTTCTTTTTCTTCCTCTAATTTTCCTTATTCTTCCAAATACTCTATCATAATTATATTTTATGTAACAGGCTATAAAGAATAGAAGCTTAAAAAAAAGCTTAAAACTGAAATGTATCTGGGCATGAAATCTCTCCCTGTAGTTTCTTGTGTTACAGCCTTGGGCAAATGTGCTTATATGCAATGAACATTAGTTTTCATGCTTGAAGAGATGCCGCAATTTGTCTGGGCACAAAATAACCGAGCCACCACAAAGCCTTGTAGATTCCAACAGCAACTCTTTATTCCCGAACTCTCACCGACACTCTACAGGCACGTTCTGGGAAAATACACTCCCTTCACCGGGCTCTGCGGACCAATTCTCTCAGAACCCCACGAGAACTCCACGGGAACTCATGGAGTGGGCGCCTGAGGCAGCAGGATACGCCCTATTCCCAGCAGGATCCACCCTAAACCTGGAGCCACCCTAATCCAGCAGGATCCACCCTAAACCTGGAGCCACCCTAATCCAGCAGGATCCACCCTAAACCTGGAGCCATCCTAAACCCTGAGCAGGGTCACCTTAACCAAAAATGCCATGTCATTCCTACTTGGCTATGGCTCTCAGCAAAGAGAAGTTTTAAAAAAAGTAACCACAAGGATGTTGTAATGATTAAATCATAGAAATCACTTAGTGTGACACCTGGAACATACCAGGCACTCAAAAATGTTTAGGTATCGATTGTTTAAGCATTATGAAGTACTTGCTCAAAACATTTTTGTTAAAGTAAATGTTCCATGAAATTTCAGAAATTCCTCAAGTCCAATTCAGAGAGTATATGAGTCAGAATTCCAGCTAGAGACAGATGGCACTTACACCCAGAGGGGTGACTAAGAAGTTTATCAAAAGACAATTTACAGCATCTGGACAGGGGTAATGGAGCCCCAGGGTTGGCAACAGTGGGTTGGAAGGTGCATTTACCTGAGCCCAGTAGGAACTGTAGCCTCAGAGAAGGGGAGCTGTCCACCATCCATAAAGGAATCCAGCAGCTGTCAAGGCAGAGGCTGGATAGAGGCCCCACCCTGTTTTCCCCAAAGCCCTTAGAATATCTTTCACCAGTTCTTCTCATTGGCTCAACCCAGCCACAAGCCTGCAAGCTGGGGTCTTGTGGAGACCCCACAGATCAGCCCTTGGACAGTGAGCTGGATGGACGAGGTGAAGTACAGCCTTGAAACCAAACAGAGACCTCAAGCACATCCCCAATGAAACTAAGCTTCCCTCAGCCTACGGTGTCCATGCTTGCTCACACACCATAGATGGAAACCATCAACACTGGGGAATGTTTCCTTGGTATTCACTTTAAAGGAAAGAATCAAATAATAAGCACTCATATGGGCTATTTGGTCACTCTGTCTACAAGTGTGTTGGAGACAGAGCAGGAAGAAAACTGCCACATATATAATTAAATTGCCTCTATGATATTTTTACCTTCACACTTGTGGTCACACTTCATTTTTCTACCTGGGTTGTCTTTCCAACTCTCTGTTCAGTCCCTAGAGTGGGCTGTCAACTATCCTACTGATGTTAGAAAAGTTACTAAAATTTATTTTTGCTTCTTGTGTAGACCGGGAAAAAGATTTATAGCTTTCTTGGAAAGGCCTGGAAGGAGGCTGTCATCATTTCCTGGCTTTGTTCTGGAACCTCCCAGCTTCTCCACAAATCCCTCATGCTGGAGACGATGATTGTGGCCAGGAGATCAGATTCATTTTCTGATCTGTCCTAAACTGTGGTGTTCTGAGCCTCCCCTTATCCCTGCTAACAATTTTTGAAAGTACTGGCCAAAGCCCTGTCCCACAGAAAGAGATGTGGCAGGAAGGCAGTAGGTGGCAGGGATTCAGATTCAACCAACATTTTTTTCCCTATGGGTTCTTTTAAGTTATATTTGACAATAGAATTTATTTTGACATAATTATAAAAGCATGGAATATAATTTGTTCCCGTTCAGCTCCCAGTACTTCTTTCTCCTTCCCCTCCCCTCCCCTCTCTTCACCTCTCTGTTCCCTTCCCTCTACTGATCTTTCTGCTATTTACTTAGTTTTTTTTTTTTTAATGTCTTGTGGATGTACATGAGGGTGAGATTCACTGTGGAATATTCATATATGTACATAGGAAAATTAGGTCAAATTCATTCCACCATCTTTCCATATCCCATCCCTCCTCCCTTCCCTTTGTTCCCCTTTGTCTACTCCATTGATCTTTGTTTTATTCTTCTTTAACCCCTCCATCTAATTTTGGATGAGCTTCGAATATTAGGAAAAACATTCAAACTTTGACTGTTGGGGATGGGACTGTCTTATTTTATTTAGCATGATAGTTTCCAGATTCATCCATTTACCAGAAAATGTCATAATTTCATTCTTATTTTTGGCTGAGTAGTACTCCATTGTGTACAGACACCAAATTTTATTTATCCGTTCATCTGTTGAAGGGCTCCAAGTTTAGTTCCATAGCTTGGCTATTGTGAATTTTTTTGAACTACTACAAAAATTGATGTGGCTGCATCACTGTAGTATACTGATTTTAAGTCCTTTGGATATATTCCAAGGAATGGGATAGCTGAGTGGTATCCTAGGTTTTTTTGTTTTGTTTTGTTTTGTTTTTTTGAGACATCTCCAAACTGATTTCTAGTGTGGTTGCACCAGTTTGCAGTCCCACTAAAAATATATGAGTGTACCCTTTTCCCTTTATGCTCACCAACATTTATTGTTACTTGTATTCTTGAAAATTGCCATTCTTACTGGAGTGAGATAAAATATCAACGTTGTTTTAATTTGCGTTTCTCTGATTAATAGAGATGTTGAACATTTTACACGTGTTTGTTGACTGTTTGCATTTCTTCTTCTGTGAAGTGCCCATTCACTTCCTTTGCCCATTTATTAAATGAGTTATTTGTTTTTGGGTTTTGGTTTCTGGTGGTAAGTGTTTTGAGTTCTTTATACATCCTGGATATTAATGCCCTATCTGAAGAGCATGTGGCAAAGATTTTCACCTATTCTGTAGGCTCTTTCTTCCTGCTCACAAATTGTTTCCTTTGCTGTGAAACAGCTTTTTAATTTGATGCCATCCCATTTATTGATTTTTTTATTTGACTTCTTGCACTTTAGGAGTCTTGGTAAGGGAGTCAGTTCCAAAACCAACATGTTGGACCCCAACCAACATTTTGATTTCTCCTGTAGAATGTGAGCCCAAGAAGACAGGGACCACATCTATCTATTCACTCTGCATCCCCAGCACCTAGTCCAGTAGGCACCTGGTATACAGGAGTGCTCAATAGTTTTGTAGAATGTATATTTTTGTAGAAGGTGCACAATGCAACAAATACTTTAAGACATTAAAAGCCCAATGTTAAATAAAATGTCAGCAATAAGCAAGGCATCAAGCCCAGGTCTGCTGGCTTTTGAGGTCCACTACACCTATCCAACCAGAATGGTATCTCTCTTCTCTAAGCCACCTTGCTCTGCCTTTGCTCTTCCCTCAGTCAAGCACATCTTTCCAGCAATAAGTCTGGACCCACAGTGTCTGTGGTGGTCTAGAGCATCTCTTCCCACTTTCAATCAAATGTCTGTTTTGCTGTCTCTCTGTTGACCTTGCCTCAGAGACCTTCCCTTTCTAATCTTACAGTCTGCAGTCACAGTGGAGGATTCTCAATATATCTCAGAGACTTTTCTTTGAGTGAACTATAATTGGGATATTAGAAACCAAGACTTTCCCAAAGCCACTGCCTATCAGTACTGATCTCCATGGCCCAGTGGTTTATGGCTCCTGGGATGTCCATGGTCTGGGTGGATGCCTGTCCAGTCTGAGACTGGCTCAACATACTAGCATTAGTTGTAAACTGGTATCAAAATCAGTTTCTCCTTCCTCCCTCCAACCCACCCATTTGAGCTCCTAGACATCCATGGCCTAAGAGTTCCAGAGAACGGTGAGGACAGTGCCTTTTTGAGGGACCCTCCACCCTTACTTCCCCAAATCCAGTGCTTCACTGTTCAGGCTGTCTCCCCAGCCCCCAGATCTGGTCATCTCTGGACTTCTGCTGTCTCTACTTGCCCCAGATCCATTTTTTTCTGGCAAAAGCAGCTGTAAAGCTAGCAATGTCCTGAACAGAAGGCAAACTCATCTCTTTGCAGGCCCTTCTCACCCATTTGTAGATGTAACTTTTGCAAAGCCTTGGATCTTATGTATTGGCCTTGGGACAGTGTCATATTTAAGAAGCATAGGACAGGGGAGGGGAGGGGGGATAGTAGAGGATAGGAAAGGCAGCAGAATACAACAGACACTAATATGGCAATATGTAAATCAATGGATGTGTAACTGATGTGATTCTGCAATCTGTGTACGGGGTAAAAATGGGAGTTCATAACCCATTTGAATCAAAGTGTGAAATATGATATATCAAGAACTATGTAATGTTTTGAACAACCAACAATAAAAATTTAAAAAAAGAAGTATAGGACAATAGCCAACATGTAATTTAAAAGGAATTCCATTCTTTATTCATCTGTCATGTAAATCATTACAGAGAATAAAATTAAATTGGAATGCTTAAATATTTACTACATACTAAACATAGAAAATTCCCATTCTCTTCCCTCTCTCCTTTACTCATATTTGCTCTGATGAGATTGTCCTTATCCTCTTGAAGAAAATTCCTACACCCCTTACCTCCATGACTTCCCTTTGTTTATCAGCCCTGTTATTCTCCTCCCTCAGGATTTTATTTTACAGCCTGAATTAGCTTCTTTCCCAGCAATAAGGAAAGTTTCTTTTTTGGAGGGGGCAAGAAGGATTCTGCCATGAAGATTTCTCTTTTAAGAGATGAGCGAGAGAAAGAAGCAAATACCCACACAGAAATAAATAACCCACCATCACTTAGACAATTTTCAGAATAGGCATAGCCTCATTATTTTCTTGTTAGTCACTCCTAGCAACACATTTTCAACTGATCTTTGTGGTGTTTAAAGGCCCACATCAACAATTACCACTCAGCTTGGTGACAGCCAACAAGCTGGTGAAAAAACAAAAAACAAAAAACGATAACTCCTTGCATGGGACCAGCTAGCTCAGAAACAGGACTGTGATTACTTGGAGCTAGTAGACTTTTTCTGGAAGAGCACAGAAGCTTTACCTCTTGGCTCTGTCTTGAGTGCAAGAGTCTGTTCATCGGTTCAACCAAGGAAACCACCAAGAATTTCTGTGAATCCATTATTAGTCCGGCTCTTAGCTAGATACCGAAGACCAAGATGAATAAACTTCAGTCCTCATCTCCAAGAGCTCATCTCCAGTTGGAAAAAGAATGGTCTGACCACATCAGCCACAGCAAAATTAAGTGGAATTATAGTAGACCTAGTAGCTAGTGACTGTGAGGCCACTGGGAGAGAGAAGTAGCCTTGACTTGCAGTAGGGTCACCTGAAGAAGACTTCCAGAGGAGTTGTCATTGGATCTGAATCAAAAAAGGAAAAGTAGAAGTGTTCAGGCAAAGATTGGAGTACAGGCATTTCAATAAGAAGCAAAGAATAGGCAATGCCATAGTTACTTGAAAGAGGGTGATCTGCTGGGGGAAGAATGGAAGTTTAGAACAGCTAGAGGGTATGTGGCATGGAGTAGGGAGAGAGGACACTGGAGCAAGGAAACCTGAGCTAATGGTTTGAAAGGTATTCTTTCTTTGTCCTAAATTTATGCATGAATTTTTTATGTATGCATAATTAAATAACATTTTCAAAAGAAAAGCAAAATTATTATATGCCCCTTGATCTTTATTTTTTTTTTTAGTTAGTGACATATTTTTTACATGCCAGTTTATACAGAACTGTTTTGCTATTTTAACAGACAAGGAGGAACCAGTAAAGGATTCTTAATTTGGGGAAAGATTGGATTGGATCTATGTCATGGGGAATCTAGATGGAGTGAAGGGGACCTGGGCAAAGTCCACTCATGGAGGGTGATAATGAGAACACCATTGAAAAGCCTACAAGGATGAGTTTTGAGAAAGATTTCTGAGGCCAAATCAGCAGGATTGGGACAGGCGATGGACAGACTGTGAGAATGGCTTGGTGAAGGTTCATTCTGTTAAATGTAATAGAAGCTACTCACAGTAACTTCAGAAGAAATGTTTTGAAGGATGTTATTCAAGGGCAGGAACTACAACTGAGCCTGAGGATAGTCTGGGACTCCAAATTAGAAAGCTCTCAGGAATCAAGTCACTGTCTGCTCATTCGAGGACTGGGGTCCCTCAGCCCAACTTCTCACTGAAGGTCCACTTCACGGATCTCTGTGTGTTTGCTTCTCTCTGCATTTGTGCCTCTCCCAGCTATAATAGGAGGCTCTGCAGAACAAGCTAGAACTTAGTTCAGTCTAACCTAGAATAACTAAAGTCAGAATCTGGGGTGTAGGCATGGCCATCCCATAAGTGAGTGAGTGAGTGTGTGTGTGTGTGTGTGTGTGTGTGTGTGTGTGAGATGTGGTGTGGAGCAGGGCCTGTTTTCAGAATTCCTTAGGCAGTTTCAACATAGAGTAAGGGTGAAAACCTCTGGTTTGGAACGTTCAATGTCTCTAAGGCACCAATTCCAAATTCCCGGAAGAGCGGATGTGCTGGGTGCAGCCTGGGTCAGGTGTTCACTCTGGTTCAGTTGACGGTGGCCCTGGAGGCAGGGGCTGGACAGAATAAATGTGGTGACAGTTAAGACTGTTCAGCCTCCTCACCAGGAAGTGGAGGGGGGAAGGAGGGGCCCTGAGAGCATCAGGATTTTGTAGCTCCACTCTGCACAGGCAAATCAGGTTTCATGTTTACCCGCTGCTCCTGGCCCTGGGGACAAATCTCAGGCCTGAATGGAAAATGAGTACTTTATGTCACTGGCGTGGATCCCATTTACTCCCATCCTTGTCTGAAAGGACAAAGGGAGTGACTTAGTCCCTGAGCTTTAATCACCAGACCGGCTCTGGTTTGGCCTCCGCCCTCTATTGGGAGCGTACACTGCCCGACTATGCCCATCTCGGGCCATTTAAGCAAATCCAGATGGCAAAATCGTGTCTCCT
Source organism: Marmota marmota marmota (assembly GCF_001458135.2). Classification (NCBI taxonomy): domain Eukaryota; kingdom Metazoa; phylum Chordata; class Mammalia; order Rodentia; family Sciuridae; genus Marmota; species Marmota marmota. The sequence continues at coordinate 4,595,219 of NW_026000076.1, read as the reverse complement.
GGATTGTGGAAGCAAACAGCTGTTAAATGATATTTCGATGGACTGGCTTCTTATTTGTCATCAGAATGAGCAATTGCCAGTGGACTGTGGCTTCATATTTCCATCCAGATTTGGGGGAGGCAGGGAGGAGGGAAAGAGCTGACCAGAGGACACTAGAGAAGCTGGCTATTTGTTTCTGTCTTCCTCCATATTTACCCCACCAGTTGTTAGGCAGCTCCTCCCACTCACTTAAGATTATCTCCCTAAATGGAGAATTCTTCACACCAGCTGCAAAGAGAGGAAAAGGAACCTTGGCTACATTTAGGGAACTTCGCCTAACCTCAAGAGATCTTTTCCCAGCTCCTCCAACTCAAAGTCAGGCTTCTCCGGGGGTGTGGGTCTTAACTGTCCAAACTCGAGGACGGCCTGGTGGGTGGGTTGAGAACTAGACGCCCTTTATTATTCTGCTCTGCCAAGTCTTATCTTCCCTGTCATCATCCCAGTCTGGACCACAGTTCCAAAAATGATTCTATATACTTTGCCCACTTGGTAATTTATGGATGAGTTTTTGAGTAAATATTTTTCAGTTTTGTTTTCATTTCACTAGAAAAGCTAAGGAGATTATATCTTTATGCCAAGACAGAGGATTTAAGACTCAAGACCTTAAATCAAGAACCAGATCTGTCAATTACTAGTTTCATGACCTTAGGCAAATGACTTTGGTTTCCTCCCCCAGTTTTCTTCCCATTCTCCCATGACTGTTTATACCTACTTCTCTTAGTATATGTATCACATGTGGATGTCCAACAGGAGATTTTGAACTTCTTAAGACTAAACTTCTGTCTGGTGACAAGCACAGTGCCTAGACACATAGCAGATGTCCCAAAATATTAAAGTTTATCATCTTAAAATCTATGAAATTGGGACAATGATATCAAATTGTAAATACTGAATAAGACAATTCATGTGACTTATAAACTATAAAGGATAATAAATACATATGCTTAAAAGCTGTAATAATGCCTTTGCAAAGTTTTGTATAGTTTTTAGAACATTTGGTTCTATTAAATTATGCTCATTTCATACTTGAAAAGTTTGGGAGGGCTGGGGATGTAACTCAATAGTAGAGTGCCTGCCTTGCCTAGCAAATGTGAGGCCCTGGGTTCAATCCCCAGCATCACCAAAAAGAAAAAAAAAAAAAAAAGAAAGAAAGAAAGAAAAGTTTAAGTTAAGGAGTTGTGGGGGATACTAAGACTTCTCATTTGCAAGATTTTTAAAAATCATATGACTTACACTTTTTAGCAAAAGACTCTGTTCTCACCTGGGTTGTTTTCTTCATTCAACAAAGTCACATTGCTTAATGGTAGATATACTTGGTTAAAGGATGAAAGCTATAAACCAGAATTTCTCAACCTCCACACTACCAACATTTTGGGCCAGTGATTCCTTGTTTGGGGGGTGGACAGCTGTCCTTTACATTGCAGGATGTTTAGCAGAGTCTCTTGCCCTCTGCCCACTAGATGCCAATAGCACACTCCTCCCAGTTGTAACAGCCAAAAACGTCTCCAGACTTGGGCAGATGTGGGGAGGGGGCGCATCAAGTCTCCCTTCCTTCCCTGTTGAGCACCTCTACTCTGAAGTCTTGACTTACACTTTTTCCTCTGTATCTTTATCATGAACATTCTCAATAGATACCTATCTCCTCAAACATTTATCATTTCTTTATGATAAAAACACCCCAAATTCTTTCTTCTAGATTTTTGAAATATACAGTAGTACATAATTATTACCTATAGTTGTACTATTTTACACAATAACACCAGAATTTATTATTATTATCTAACTGAAACCTAATATCCATTGACCAACCTTTCCATCCTCTCTCCCCCAGACTCTCTTCAATCTCTGGTAACCACTATTCTATTCTCAATTTCATTTTTTTCTTTATTTTTTTTTATTTGTCAGCCTTTATTATCCAAAAGGAAAGTCAAGCCTTAGAGTTTGCTTTTAAAAAAACCCAACCTTGTTTATGAAAAACAATGTTTTAACTCTTTATGACTTTTAATTATCTATTCAATACCATGGAGCAAGTATTGATTGCTTTTTAATCACTATTTTTCCAACCACTCTCAATTTCTGTGAGATCAATTTTTTTTTAGATTTCATATATGAGTGAGATCATGTGGTATTTGTCCTTCTGTGCCTGACTTATTTCACTTAACAGTGACCTCCAGTTTCATCTATGTGTTGAAAATGACATGATTTCATTCTTTTAATGACAAAACAGTGTTCAGTGGTATGTATTACCACATTTTCTTTATCCATTTATCACTTGATGGACACTTTGGCTGTTTCCCTTTCTTGGATATTGTGAACAGTGCTGCAAAGAACACAGGAGTGCATATGTCTCTGACATACTGGTTCCATTTTGTTTGGATATCTACCCAGGAATGGGATTGCTGGGTCAAATGGTAGTTCTATTTTCATTTTTTTAAGAACCCCCATACTATTTTTATAATAGATGTACTAATTTACATTCCTCCCATTAGTATTCAAGAGTTCTCTTTTCTCCACATCCTCACCAGCACTTGTTTTTAGTCTTTTTGATGATACCCGTTATTACTAGTCGAAGTGATATCTCATTGTGGCTTTGTTTTGCATTTCCCCAATTAATGATGTTGAGCATTTTTCATGTATCTATTGGCCATTAGTGTGTCTTCTTTTGAGAAACATCCATTTAAATCTATTGCCCAAGTTTAAATCAAGTTATTTTTATATTGAGTTTTAGGGTTCTATGGAGATATAGACATAGATATTCTGGTTACTGGACCTTGCCAGATATGTGGTTTGCAAATATTTTCCCTCATTCTATAAGCTGTCTCTTCACTTTGATGATTGTTTGCTTCGCAGAAGCTTTTCAGTTTGATGTAATCCCATTTGTCTATTTTTGCTTCTGTTTTCTGTGCTTTGGGATCTTATCCTAAAAAACATTTTGCCCATTCCAATGTCCTGAAGTGTTTCCCTGTTTCCTTCTAGTAGTTTCATATATTATAGTTAAGTATTTAATTCCCTTTAACCAGTTTTTATTTTTGAGGTGAAGGACTTGCTATATTTCCTAGGCTGGCCTTCAACCTTCCACCTCTGCCCGCCATGTAGCTAGGATTACAGGCTTGGCCAGCTACTTATAAAGTTGGTATTCTGAAGGCAAATTGACATCTGAGAAGACAAGGGAGTAGTTAATTGGAACCCATCTGAAGAAGAAATTTGTATGGGTTGTGTAATGTGTCCACTGTGTTTCAAAACAGATCTCTTCACACTTACAACCACCATCATCATGGCCACTTTGAGCTCCTTTCTTTCTGTAGGATCTTATTTAAACCTCAAGGCAATCCTGATGAGGTTTTATTGGAGATAAGTATAATTACCTCCATCTTACTCATGAGGACATTGAAACTCAGGGATATGTGAACTTGGTGAAGGGCACATAATTGTTAAGTGTCAAACTTGAGATTCAGTCCAAAGCTCAACAAAGTGAATTGCAAGATTCCAGAAATTTCTGTGGAACTCTGAAACAGAATAAAGAGCTTCTTGTCTAATTCCTATAACTATTTCACTGTGAAAAGAAGTCCTAAAAAAAAAATCTCATATAGAAGACTAGGAATCATATAATCAGGATGTTAATCCCTACATTACTACTTTGTAGCCAAGTGATCAGGGCAGCTGACTTGCCACAGAGCTCAATTTTCTCATTTAAAATGGAGATCATAGGGCTATCATGGTGGTGTGTAAACTGTTACACTCTACAAAAATGTAGTTTTACCACAGACATTTCCCAGGAGTTTTGTCATAAAATCTCAAGAAGCACATGGCTACCCTACTCAAGTCAAGTTGGACTACCATCGTTGAGGCTGTCCAAGGTGTTCTCTTTCCCATAACATCAGCAATGATGGGGGAGAATGAGCATGTCAGGCTGTGGGGGCCACTCCTCTAATATGTTGCTGCATTTGAAACACAAACAGGGCCTCTTCTGAGTAACCATGAGGAGAGGACGAACAGACTCAAGGGCACGTCTCCAAGTGGCTGGCGTGCACCCAGAGACTATGGAAAATTGTGGTTTGCCTCAGACTCTGGCAGAAGGGAAAAGTCCCAGCTCCCAATTTAGTGGCTTCCACAAAAGTAAACCAAAGTGAGTCATGTGAGGATGGAGAAACCACCAGATACAGTCTTCCGTGTGGGGATCACGATAAAGATGAAAACTGGAGATGGGAGAACTCTAAGAACCTGGGCAGCTGGTGATGCTTCTTAGTGAGTCAGCGTGTGAGACGTGCACAGGGAGAAGGCACGAGGATGTACAGGTTCTCGCTCACATGGGATGTGGAAAAGCCCTGTGTGTCTTCTGCCTCTTCATTGGTTGCTTTGCCAGCCACAGTTGAACTTATATGGTGTTACTATAGGAGAGTGACCTGGTGCTTTTTAAAACACAGAATTGCCTGTTAAAGTTCAATTTTCAGAGGGGAAAAAAAAGGGGAATCATAAACTGAAATCAATTTCCATGCATGTATGAGATTGTCAGGATGAACCCAACTACTATGGTAAAACATAAAGCACTAATAAAAATAAATAAATAAAATAAAGTTCAATTTTCACTTTTGCAGAGTAGAAGAGGACCTGTTTTCTTTGCCAATGCAAACACTTTGCAGTGCTATTATTTCCATTTTTGAAAAAATTAATATCTACATGTGATGAAAATCCAATTCAAGTAGTGGAGAACATTAAGAAAACTCTCCTCCTTCCACTCCTCCTCTCTCCATCCACTCCCTATTATAACTGATTTTTGCCAGTTCTGGGTAATGTTCTTCTGGTGGTTGCCAGAAAATATTAATAACATGGTTATGTCTCTAATCTTTTATTTATGAACTTGCAACAGTATTTACTGCCTCCTGTTACAGGAGGGTTTGTGCTCCCTCATCCTCTCACCCTCTGTCTCTTCTCACACTTTAGTCTGTATTCCCCTTGGTTCCCTACTGGAATGAGAAACTCCCCATCTACTCCTCCCTCCTTTCCTCCCATTTCCTTCACCTCCTGATTTCCGTCATCACTATCATTCCCTTTTATATTTAATGGATTTTTAATAACTATATTCTGTTTGTAAACCAAAGTTGTCTTCTCTGCTTTTGTCCAAAGATTGATTAAAATGTTGATAACTCACAGGGAGTTTTCTAACTCTGTAGATATTTAAATCATTTACTGAGGAATCTGGTAAGAAAGCAGAGAATCCTAGGCCACTCCAAAGAAAATGTTTAAAAGGAAAAATTAAATAAATTGTCTTTCCTTACTCTAATCAGTTCCTCAAAACTATGCCTTAATTTAGATCGCTTCTCATTTAGATTAGGATTTTTATCTGCTTCTTGATTTTTCTGAGGTTTCTACTTGCTTTTGATATTTTTTAGCTAGTTGACATGAGAAACATATATCCTCTTTATCATATCATGAAGATCAACCAATTTCTGAAGCATACAACTTTCTAAATTTTGCATTACTGTCTTCTGGGTATGTACCACAACTATCACAATGCCTTTTTTATTTTAATTACATCATTAAGGGATTTCTAATGTTTCTTAGATCCTTTGACTTTCTCTTTCTTGTATTTATCTTTCATTTTACTGGAGTGTCAGGATGAACATGTTGAACTTTGAGGCAAAAAAATATATACAGATACATACTTGTATATGTATGTATATACCCAAAGAGAGATATATGCTTTAAATTACATTTCTATAATTTTTAGTGCCCAAAGAGAGATATATGCTTTAAATTACCTTTCTATAATTTTTAGCAACCTCAGTATTTCACATTTGTTTGGCCATCTATATTTCTTCTTCTGGGAACACTGTTTATACAATGAGTGGTTCTAAATGTCATTCAGCCCAGCAGATGTCTGACTTAAGCTCCTTGCACATATAATTTTAAGTTGCAAAGATGTAACATTTGTGAAACCTTACTCATTGTTATTAGTATTTGTAATTCTTTAAGAATCATAAATAAAATTTGAACCGTCAGTTTAGAAAGCTTAGTGTTCTCCTTCCTCTAACTTTTCCTCCAGCACTTCCTTCCTGACTTTCTTAAGAAACTAAGGGAAGAGGAAAGAATGTACCACACCATGTGTATAGACAGCTTTTTGCCACTGGGAACAAAATGCTTGACAGGAACTTAGAAGAGGAAAAGTTTATTTTGGTTCATAGTTTTAGAGGTTTAGTCCATGGTTGGCCAATTCCATTGATCTGGGCTCCAGGGGAGGCAGAATATCATGGCAGAAAGAGGCAATAGAGGCAAAGCTGCTCAGCTCAAGGCAGCCAGGAAACAGAACTAGAGAGAGGAGACAAGCCACTAAAATATAAATGTCAAGAGCATGCCCTCAGTGGCCTACTTCCTCCAGCCACACCCCACTTCCCCACAGTTATCACCTAGTACAGTAGTTCTTTCAAATTATTAATCCACCAAATGGATTAATCCACTGATTATGTTACAGCTCTCATAATCTTAATTTCACCTCTGAACATTGCTACATTATCTATCACAGGAGCTTATTGGGGGACACCTTATATCCAAACCATCACACTATGGTATCCTTTCCTTCAGTCAAATTTCCATCTTGCCTCTTTCCTGAATTCTGACTCCCACTTCTACTTGCCCATAAAAGTCTTCTAGAACCTGCCAGGATGGCACCCCTGCCCAGGTTCCATTCAACAACAGGACATATATGTGAGGTGGAGGGCCCCGTATGGGGCACAATTGCATGCAATTGATGGTCATGGTGACAGGCCTCAATGCCCAGGGTTAACGAACTAGGAGCCCCAATTTGGTTCATATAAATTGAACTCTCCCTACCTTTTGCAATGCAAATGCATGCTCAGAGTACCTTATTTTAATAATGTAAGCAGTACTATTTGTGAGAAAAAAAACTCTTCAATTGGAAAAATCAAACCCTTTCTGAATATTAACCTTTGTGAAAAGAAAGTCATGATAATACTGAGAAACCTCAAAGTCATGTGTGTGCATGTGTGTGCACATGCCTATTTAAATTTTAAGAAATTTTAATATACTAATGTGGTAAACTGAAGAGCTGGGAAATTCAGTGCCTATAGCCTCCCTTTCAGCCTGGTTGGAGCTACCAGGGACATGAGTCTATTTGTGGCAGAGAGCTTGTGCTACAGAAGCTGGAGAATGATTTCTCTTCCACTTGCCTCATGGATGTACAATTTCTGGAGGGAGAAAGAGGAATAGGAAGGAGTAAAAGTGATCTTTAATGAAAGATGAGGGATGTTTTCTCTCAAACCTTCTGAGAAGTTCTCAACTTTAATCTTATACCATATTGTCATGCAAAGAAATGCTACTTAAAGCTGGGCATGGTGGTGCATGCCTGTAATCCCAGAGGCTTGGGCGGCTGAGGCAGGAGGATCCTGAGTTCAAAACCAGCCTCAGCAAATTAGTGAGGCCCTAAGCAACTCAGCAAGAACCTGTCTCTAAATAAATCATTTTTAAAAAAGGGCTGGGGATGTGGCTCAGTGGTTAAGTGTCCCTGGGTTCAATCCCAGTACTAAAAAAGGCATCTCGAAGAAGGGGACCCAAACAACAAAATCCCAATGAAACCATACAACCTCCAAAGGCAAAGGCCATTTCACATAGTACATATTTGTATTTGTTGGCTAGCCCAGCATAACAGAATGTCACAAATAAGAGACATTTGTTTACCCACGATTCTGGAGGCTGGAAGTCCAAGGCCATTGGACGTGGTTTTTTGTGAGTACTCTTCTTAGTTTGCAGACAGCTTTGGTGGCCTCACATGGTCTCTTCTCTCTGCACCCAGGGGGAGAGAGAAATCTCTGGTGTCTCTTCCTTTTCTTGTAAGGACACCAGTTCTATTGGATTAGGTCCCCACCCTCATAGCCTCATTTAGACTTTAACTACCTTCTTTAAGGTCCTATTTACAAATTTAGTCATATTGGGGGTCAGAGCTTCAATATAAGAATTTGGGGTGACAAAATTCAGGCTACAAGAGTATCAAATAAGCAACTACAATTAATTAATTAATGCTCTAACTGCTTTCCCGGACATATGAGTTCCTGATTTTAATACTACCCTATTTCTTATTCATATTCTTCTTATTCTTCCTTAAGGTTGATGTCATTGCTAATATGATTACACTACCAAGGTCATCAAGGTTACAGATTTTACAATGTTCCTTTGAGGTGGCAGGAACTTGTTCATTCATCACTCAACAAACATCCACACGTTCATGACAAGCCCCCCATCCACACTCTGCCCCCTCATTAGGGCCTGTTTTATCTCTCTATTTCTGTCTCTGTCACTATTCACTCTTGTTTGACTGTGCTCCTGTTTAGTCAGGGTGCTCTAAAGGAACAGAATACATAGTAAGTATAATTATAAAAGGGGGACTCACTAGGTTGGCTTATGTGACCAGAAGCTGGATAGTCCACAATGGCCATCTGCAGCCTGAAGAGCTGGAAGAACCAGTAGCTGCACAGTGCAAGAGGCCCCAGAACAAGAGGGATCAACAGTGCTACCCCTAGTACAAGACGGAAGGCTACTGGAGAATTACTGGCAGGGTCTGCTTTGGAAGAGTGAAGAAGCTGTTAAACCACGATGCAAAGAAAAGAGCACCTACTCCAATTTTAAATCAAATTAAAGCAAGCTTATAATTCCAACTAGCTGGGACCGTCCCTCTCCCAAAATTCGTGGGATAGAAGACAGTATTCCAGCTCTCTAGGAGCACAGATTTATAGCACAGAAAGTTGCAAAAAAGGAGGGGGGTGTCTTAAGAACTTTCAGATAACAGAATTTTGACAAGCATAATACAAAAGCAGGTAGTAGGTTAATGATCTAAATGGTTCAGCACTTAGGGAGTAAATTTAGATCCCAACATCAGAATTTATGAGGCACCGCTAAGGTTTCAGAGAGGGTTGCTATCTGGTCAGGGAAAACCAGGCATGGGTGAGTTCAAGGCACGAGCAGCCATTCCAAGCAAGTTTAAAACATCAAAATACAGCTAGGCCAAATAAAAATCCTAATATTTTACATAAAACAGAAATGAATCTTTTAAAACTTTTGACAAGATGGTTCCTGATCTTCAGAGGAAATTAGGCTGGGTTATTAGGCGAGAGTCCAATATCCTCAGATGATCGCAGCAGCAATAAAGAACCTGGTCACGAAGAATTGAGCTTGCATTCACTGCTGTTTTCTTGTTCTTCCAACTTTTATTCCATCCAAGCCATCATCCTATTGGATGGTTCTGCCCATGCTTAGGGAGGGTTCTCCATTTCAATTGGCTATCCCACATGCCAATCATTCCTAGACACACCTTCACTGACACACCCATAAGCCTCTTAATTACTGACATCTCTTAATCCAATCAAGTTAACAATTAAAATTAACTATTACAGCCAAATAAAATTCTCTCTCTTGCTTTCTCTTCAGCAAGAAGAATATGGACATTCCAGGGCTCTGGAAAAATGTCATCAAAACTTATTCTATGTCTTTAATGAATACTGTGAACTTATTATTCTAAAAGTCTGCATGTTCCATCTGATGAAAATAAAAATAAGGAAGCTCTGACTTCAAGTTATAAATGTGTTGCTCATGGCAGGAGTGGCGGATTGGATGATTGTGTCACATAAACAAACCAGAATTATATAGAAATGGTCCTCCTGGAGCACCTGGGGCCTGGAGTGACTTCTTAAGATGCTCATTTCCTTTCCTGAGTAGTCTTAGGTCACATGTGTGGTCTTTAGAGCTGTCCCCATTATCTTCTGACTTCCTAGGACATCACAGCTCAACACCTCTTTTGTTTCACTCTCCAGTGGTCCCAGCATGCTCATTTCCTCTCTAAGTCCATTGACTTTCCAAAATATCCGTAACACATTTATAGTTTGCAAAGTATATTCTCTTGTCATCCTTTAATTCTCACAAGTACTTTTTGCAGTGACAGGGACTCAGCCACCCATGTACTCAACATGAACTATTTGGGGACTAGGTGACATGCCAAGTTCAGAGATGACTAGGGCATGCTGCCCACCAACTCAAAGATCACTAGGGACCCAGTGTGGAGGCCATCATGAGCACAACATGTTAGGTGCCATGGAAGGAGGGCATCATGGGGTAAGAGCACAGAAGAAGCTCATTCTAGCTCCAGAGGACCAGGAAGGTTTCCAAAGGAAAAGTATGGATCTTGGCCTTGATGGGAGAGTTGGAGCTGGGCAGGAAAAAGGGGGTTGAGGTAGTGTCACACAAAGGGTCAGGACCTTCAAATTATAGGAGAAAAAGTCAGCTCATTTGTGGTATTAAGTTGTTGTGTGTAGCTGCAGATAGAGTGTAAAGTACAGAAGTGAGGTGGGCAGAAGAGGAATGAAGAGAACAACCATCTGGGGCCCAGATCACAGGTGAGTATGTTTCTGGACCTAGTAAGACTTTGGACTTTCACTCTAAGGCAAATAAGTCACTGAGGGTTATAAGAGATGTGGATGGGTAAGACTTGGAGTTTAGAAAGTAATCAGGCCATGTGGACACTGGGCTGAGGCAATGGGGCTGGGAGACAATGAAGCTACTGACATGGTCCAGGAAAGAGAGGACGGGATTTCAAAGTGGGGCAGAGACAATGGGAATGCGCAGCAGGGGTGGGTTCAAGAGATATTTGGGAGATTATAAAGGACTTGTGACTGAATGAATGTGGGAGGCACAGGGGAAGCTTGAGCAAATGTCCACATTTCTGTTGGGCTCAGGCATGAATGACGAAGCCATTCACCTAAATGGGGCCAGGTGGGAAAAAGAATGAACACTGCACATGCTGAGCTCTAAGGACCTGCAAATCCCAAATAGATGTTCAGAGAAGTTTTGTCTCAGGGTCCAGGAGCTCAGAGAAGAGGTCTGTTTTGCCAGTATAGATTTGGAAGACACTATGGTGTGGGCAGTAGTTGATGTCATAGAAGTATGTGAAGTCACATGCTTCCCAGGGAGAGGTTCAGAAACCTGATGTCATTTGACAGATAGAAAAACTGAAGATCAGGATGGTCCAAGATCTCACAGCTGGTACATGACAGAACTGGGCTGAAGCCAGGTCTTATGGCTCTTTATGTACAGGAAGCTGCTCTTAAGCAGCAGCCATTCATCATATTGCTCCTGGAAGGCTGAGGAGTAGATCAAGTACCTGCCCCGGGCTTTACAGGGAATAAGGCAGAAGGTGCAACACTTGCAGCATGTTCACCTCTCACTTTATCCTTAACTGCTGCCCTTCCAGGGCCTCTCACTGATCAGCCTCCTTCCCTGTCTCTGCTCCACACTTGGGCCTTTGCTTACCTCCTCTGATCATCAAAATTTACCTGTCTTAGTCCCATCTATCTCCACTCTAGAACTGAAGTTTCCTCCCGGGCCACATGATAAAGCAATTTCTGCTAAAATGGGTATCAAGAGCTTAATGAGAAATCCACCCCACTGTACCTCTGCCATTCAGCCAGTACTCCTGGAGAGGTGTAAGTACCATTGCTAAAAACAAGAACTTCAAACAACTTGGAAGACTGCTGTTAAGGAACAGATAGAACATAAGCAGAAGAGACAGTGGGGGACCAAATCACCATGGGCACATTTCCTATCACAGTAAGGTGGCTGGACTTATGTCCATTCAACATGGTGAGGCAGGACACGTCTCGTTTCCAAGACCCTCCTTTGCATGACAGCTAACATTCTATTTTACCATATGGCAGAAAGAACAGGTGTGTCCTTGATCCCAAGTGCATGAAGGGTGCACACACACACCCCACAAGTATGTTTCACCTACTGCTCTGCAATTTGACAGGAGCAGAGACAGGGTGGTTTTTAAATCAAGGCCCTAGGTCCCAAATCTTCCTTCTCAAGTATTCCAAGTGACTTCGTTGGTAGAAACGGTGTTCAGCTAGGTTAGAACCCTGCTCAGAAACACTAAGGGGTGAGTTGAAAAGGAGCACTTTGGGTAGGAGAAGATTATTTCTCCCTTGGCTAACAATGATAGTCTCTTTTCAAATTAATGAAAAGAGGGAACAAAAAAAATCTAAAAGGTCTTTTAAAGGAAGTACAAACTTGGAAAGATGAAGGAACACTTATAAAACAGCATGTCTTGCTGTCTGTTTCCTGTCTTGCCAGACATAAGCCACAGTGACCCCACGTCACTGAAAACAGCAGCTGCTGAGGATGGGTTTGGGAAGGAGTCAGGGTGTCCAGCAGGCACAGGGGTAGTTTATCTCATGGCTTAAGATATTAGAGGAGGCCCAGGGCATGCTCCTGCCTACCTGGGTGATTGTTAGGTGGTCCAGCTCTGTTGTGACTCTGGGGATGGCTGATGGTCCTCAGGTGGTGCAGGTGGTGGCCACTGAGACCAGTTCACCTCCCAGCTGCAGACCAGAAATGCCAGAGCACTGGGAATTGAGGTTAGTGGAGTTCATAAAAGCAATGTTCTCTGGCTGGAATGGAATTGTAGATCTGTCCAGTCTCGCTCCTTCTAGTCAGTGATGAATTCTTCGGCAACATTCTTGCCAAGTAGGCATTAAGCCAGAGCCTGACAGCCCTTGTGACAAGGAAACTCACCCTGCAAAGAGACCCATTTTGTCCTTGGATCATACTGACTGGAGGGAAGGTCTTACTGAATCCAAATGCCTCTGTTACTCCAACTACCTGGTGGGAGATGCTCCTCTACAGTCTCATGGGATGTTTCTGCCTGTTCCAAGTGGCAGATGTTTGTCTGAACTCCTAGGTCTGCCAGAATGCAGGCAAGACCAGCTCCTTTGTACCTCCAAACACAGATGACAGGGGCATTTTGAACAGAATGTTCAAAGCTAGGAAGAGCTGCTTTTTTCACCTCTGAAACCTCAGCATCTGCCTAGAAACTGGCACTAAAGGTACACAATTAATATCTCCTTTGGCAATGTCATTCTAACCACACCCTTAACTTGGTGCACTCAGCCTAGCATAGGAACCAAATTTTGTGCTGAGCTTTTGCAAAGGGTCTCTACTCAAAGAGATATATCAACTCCTTTATCATAGGAATTATGGAAAATTCCTCCAAGAAGATCCCCAGAAAATTGTTTTGGTTTATTGTGTAACTTCCAAAGTGCCAGGAAAGTACTAAGATGATGAATACTAAAAACATTCCACACCTAGTCCATATTGGTACCCCAAGTATTTGTTGAATGAATGAATGGCAGAGGGAAAGGCTCTATTTTATATATGCTATATAAATATATGTAAGTTTATGTTATATAACTATATATTTTAAATATATGTATGTATATTTAATCTGTATAAACCTTTCTTGTTTTTAAAAGTACAGAAGCCAGATTACCCAAACTTCAGTTCTTACAAACATAAGCATTCATACATGCATACACATAGCTTTCTTAACATCAAATAGTTCTGGAGTGCTTTTACTTACCCAAGCTTATTTTTCAAAAATAAAATCTTCCATTATTTAATTTAAAATGTATCTACAATAAGTTTGACCCCCTTGCCACAAACTCTAGCTCTTACCTGTAGATAATATAATAATAGTGGAAAATAATAATGTGTGTATTATACACCCTAAAACAACACAATAAAGAATTATAGCTAATAAGCCAGACTTGGAGATAAAATACAAATTTTTTAAATACTGAATTAATCCAAAAAGAAGATCGAAAGATTGGGAAAACAGAACAAAAGACAGGTGAACATAGAAAACAAGTATCAATATAGTATCTTTAAATTGAATGATGTCAGTGTAATGCTCTAAACAGCTCAACTAAATGCTAGATATTTCCAGATTTGATTTAAGAAAATAAAAAATAAGACCAGCTAAATACTGCCTATAAGAAACTCACTTTAAGTTAAAAGATCAATGAAAAGCTTAAGGGTGTAAATGGTAATCTGAAGAAAGCTGAAGTGACTATATTAATATTAATATTTTGAGGCTATTGTAAATGGGGTAGTTTTTCTAGTTTCTCTTTCAGAGAATTTGTTACTAATATACAAAAATGCTTTTGATTTATGGGTATTGATTTTATATCCTGCTACTTTGCTGAATTCATACATTTTCTGGTGGAATATTTTGGATCCTTTAAGTATAGAATCATATCATTGGCAAATAGTGATTCTTTGAGTTCTTGTTTTCCTATTCATATCCCTTTAATTTCTTTCGTGTGTCTAATTGCTCTGGCTAGAGTTTCAAGAACTATATTAAATAGAAGTGGTGAAAGAGGGTATCTCTGTCTTGTTCCAGTTTTTAGAGGGAATGCTTCCAATTTTTCTTCATCTATAATGATGTTGGCCTGGGACTTAGCATAGTTAGCTTTTACAATGTTGAGATATGTTGCTATTATCTCTAGATTTTCCTAGTGTTTTGAACATGAAGGAGTACTATATTTTGTCAAATGTTTTTTCTGCATCTATTGAGATGACCATGTGATTATCTTTAAATCTATTGATGTGATGAGTTACATTTATTTATTTCTATATGTTGAACCAAACTTGCATCCCTGGGATGAACCCCAGTTGTTTGTGGTGTACTATCTTTTTAATATGTTTTTGTATTCAATTTGCCAGAATTTCATTGAGAATTTTTGCATTGATGTTCATTAGAAATATTCATCTGAAGTTTTCTTTCTTTGATGTGTCTTTGTCTGGTTTTGGAATCAGGGTGATATTGGCTTAACAGAATGAGTTTGGAAGTGCTCCCTCTTTTTCTATTTCATGGAATAATTTGAGGAGTATCGATATTATTTCTTCTTTGAAAGTCTTGAAGAACTAGGCTGTGTATCCATCTGGTACTGGGCTTTTCTTTGTTGGTAGGTTTCTGATGGTGTCTTCTATTTCATTGCTTGAAATTGATCTGTTTAACTTGTATATATCATCCTGATTCAGTTTGGATAAATCACATGATTCTAGAAATTTGTTGATGTCTTTGATATTTTCTATTTTATTGAAGTACAAAAGTCCCCAACCATTTTATTTATTTATTATTCATTCTAATTATGTATTTATGAGAGCAGAATGCATTTTGATTCATTGAACACAATTTAAGCACAACTTTTCATTTCTCTGTACATGATATAGTGTTGTACCATATGTGCAGTCATACATGTACCTAGGGCAATAGTGTCTATCTCATTCCACCATCTTTCCTGCCCCTATGTCCCCTCCTATCCCCTTTCTCCCCTTTGCAAATTCTAGCTCTTTCCAACTAGCTTCTTTCATTAGCATAATGACTTGAAGATTCATCCAAGTTGAAGCTTTTTATCAATAGTTTATTCCTTTCTCTTTCTGAGAAGTGTTTCATTATATGGATATGCCACAGTATGTTTATCCATTCATCTCCAGATGAACATTTGGATTATTGCTGGGTTTTGGCTATTATAAATAAAACTGTTCTGTGTTGTGTACAAGTCTTTTGTGGACTTTGTTTTCATTTGTCTTGAGTAAACACCCAGAAGAAAGTAGCTGGAGAATGTGGAAGGAATGTATTTGACTGTATAAGAAACTTCCAAACTGTTTTCCAACATGATTGCCATTTTCCATTTCTTCCAGAAATGCTTGAGAGTTCCAATTCCTCTACATGATTGCCAATACCCTTGTTGAAAAATCAAGTGTATTTTTGGTCTCTCTATTTTGCTTTTTGTTGAACTTTATACCAATACCACATTGTCTTGATTACTGTAGTCTTGTGATAAATCTAGAAATCAGATAATGTAAGCTCGTCAGCTTTGTTTTTCTTTTTCACATAAGTTTTTCTTTCATTTTTATAAGTCTTTCACATTTCTATATGAATTTTATAATCAGTCTGTCCATTTCTATTCAAACTGAAAAGCTTCTTCTCAGCAAAAGAAAGAATCAGTGAGGTGAATAGACAGCCTACAGCTTGGGAACAAATTTTTACCACGCACACATCAGATAGAGCACTAATCTCTAGGGTATATAAAAGAACTCAAAAACCCTAACACCAAAACAGACAAACAAACAAATAACCCAATCAATAAATGGGTTAAGGAGCTGAACAGATACTTCTCAGAAGATGTTATATACTCAATCAACAAATATATGAAAAAATGTTCAACATCTCTAGCAATTAGAGAAATGCAAATCAAAACTACTCTAAGATGTCATCTCACTCCAGTCAGAATGGAAGCTATTAAGAGTACAAACAACAATGTTGGCAAGGATGTGGGGGAAAAGGCACACTCATATGTTGCTGGTGGGATTGAAAATTGGTGCAACCAATCTGGAAAACATTTTGGAGATTCTTTGGAAAACTCGGAATGGAACCACCATTTGACCCAGCTATCTCACTCCCTGGTTTATACCCAAAGGACTTAAAAATAGCATACTACAGCAATGTAGCCACATCAGTGTTTATAGCAGCACAATTCACAATAGCTAAATTGTGGAACCAACCTAGATGCCCTTCAACAGATGAATGGATAAAGAAACTGTGGTATGTATACACAATGGAATATTACTCAGCTTTAAAAAGGAATAAAATCATGGCATTTTTGGGTAAATTGATGGAGTTGGAGAATAATATCATGCTAAGTGAAGTAACTCAATCCCCAAAAACCAAAGGCCGAATGTTTTCTATGATATGTGAATGCTGATCCACAATGGCAGGGGGTGGGGAGGGAGCATGGGAGGAATGCAGAAATTTTAAATAGGGCAAAGGGGAGGAAGGTGAAGGGAGGGGGCATGGGAGTAGGAAAGATGGTGCAATGAGTTAGACATCATTATCCTAAGTGCATGTGTGAAGACACGAATGGTGTGACTCTACTTTGTGTAAAACCAGAGACATGAAAAATTGTGCTCTATATGTGCACTATGAATTGACATGCATTCTTCTGTCAAGTATAACAAATTATAATAAATGAATTTTTTTTTTTTTTAGAAAAACTTTGAAAGTACAAGTCATCTAAACCAATCTACGGTAACTGAAAATGGATCAGTGTTTAAGTTTTATGTCTGTTGAAGGAAAGTAACATAAACGAATGAAGCTGCCACAACTTGATGCCTGAGGAAGGTACAGACGTGGTCGTTCCATCATGTTCACAGAACTGTGAGGCTGGTGGCTCTGAGTTTCAAGAATGCCACAGGCTGGCCAGTGTTCCCTTTTTGCTGGCCACTTTAGTAGATAATGGAATTGCACTGTGTGACTTTTCTAAATGATTTTGTTCCAGAAGTTCTATATGTTTGTTAATGTATTCCTGGTCTCTCAGCATTTCTGATCTGTTACATATTCCAAAAGGTTAAAGTTTCTAACCTGTCATTACTTTAAAAAAAATTTTGTATTGGCTGTCATGATTTTTAAAATGGCTCTAAGAGGTGATCACCCAGCCCCCACCTCCCCAGTTGAGAACTGCCTTATTCTCGCCACCTGTGCTTGAGCTCTATGATTGTGTTCACTGAGCCAGGCCAGAGTCGCCTCCTCAGGAATTTAGAATTGGGAGAGCAAGACATGATGTGGCTCTCTGTGATCTGTGCATAGGCCATTAGAGCATTGTCAGGCAGCAAAGAGGTGCTGTGACAGCCTCCTGGGAGAAAAGGTAGCCAATTCTAAGACAGGCAGAAGCCAGGAACAAATGCCTCCCTCAGGTCTCAGGTGAGACTCAGTCACTGTGTTTGGTGACCTGAGATGTCTCTGTAGCCTTCTACTACAGTCACGCTGCACAGAACATTATGATCAATGGCAGGCTGCCTATGTAACAGCAGTACCATAAAATCATATTGCCCACAGCCACCTTAGTTTGTGTTAAGCACACTTCATGATGGGCGGACAATGATAAAATCCTCACCAATGCATTTCTCAGAATGTGCCCCCACCCTCAAGTCACCAGTAACTATGCTTCTCTTTTTCCACCAAAGCTGTTTTGAAGTGCATTCCGTTCCAAGCCACCCCCAAGAAATTTGATTTTGATGGTTACACAGCCATGAGCCCACTCATTCCTGTTATTTTCAGTATTCTTACTTTGAATTCTGAAGGAAATTTAGTACAACCCTTTCCAATGGCAAATACACAGCAACTGCCTTTGCTTTTCCTCAAAGCAACAATGAGTTGTCTTTTGTGATGAAAGAGGAAACCACTGACCAGTGACGGTTGGGCTGGGTTTCCAGCAAGGCAGAGGGAAGGAGCTCTTTTCCTATCTCCAGACAGGGATGCCGAGAGCGAAGCTGGGAAACAAAACTATCCTGAAATTGTCTTCAAGGAAATTGTCTTCACGTCTCCCCATCTGGAAAATCTCTCATATATCTCATCTCAATTCTTCAGCCTTTTTCTCGGGCGATCAGAGAACAGTTATTACTGGTCTCTTTCTCGTACCTATCAGTAAGGTGCTCTTCAGCCTTCTGTTGTTCTAGGCTGGACGACCCATTTCCTCACTGTGTCATAGTTCCTGCTCTATCCAGAGTGGGATCCACTTTGCTTTTCCATTCCTGGCTGCACACCGCCCCCACCTCGCTCAATTGCTACATTAAAGTGGATGTAAATCAGTCTTCTCTTTCTACCTCCCAAATGTTCCCTTAGTCTCCTCTCCTGCTTCCCTCTCATTCCCTGTGCTTACCAGCTCTCACCTCCCCTCTCTCCTGTCTTCGTGCATCCCACAAATAACTGCTGAGAATGGCCCCCTCCTTCACCATGGCCTTTTCCTGAGGTCCATACCACCCCCTGGTTGTAAAGCCTTCCTTCTTCCAAATGAAATAAAGTCTCAACCCTAGGTTTGCATTCATTCACCTCCTCCATCATCTGGTCCAATCCATCTCCCACTACAACACTTTTGTGTTTCCTGTGATCCCATGGAGCTTGCTGATTACTAGACGTAACACCATGAACTTGCACATATTGTCTTGTTTCCACATGCCCTCTGCACAACTTTCCTTCCCTTTTCTCAGCTTGCCCAAATCCTATCATCTATTCCCCTTTACTTCCAAAACTTAGCTTGATGGGCCTTCCTTTGTGATCCTCCTGGGTGAGGATACGTCACTCTGGGCTACCTGGTCACATGGTACGCATTTCTTTTTATACTTTACAGAACTTCTTAAAGTTCCCAGTGGAATCTTTCGATTTAGGTCTCTTCTCCTCACTAGAAAACAAGCTTTTGGAGAACAAAGCCAGGTCCTACACTTCCCGCTAAGGCTTCGGGTGTCTAACTCAAGGCAAGGTGCCTGTGAACTCACTAATTAACTTGTGAATTCTAATATGTGACCTACAGCCAAGCTGTAGGCTCACAACAGCTTCCTCTGGTCATGTGATGCTGTTTCAGAAGATGCATGAGGTCAAATGACTCAGCAAAAATTTGCAGGCCAAATGACAGGAAATAAGAGCTTCAAAAGCAGGCTCCGGTGACATTGATCAAAAACACATGTGCCTAGAGGAGGTTTTCTACAGCACACACCAAAGGTCTGCAGGCCCATTCGGTGCCTGGAGGGGAGGGTGGCTGCTGAACCACAGGCTCCCTAGTGTCCCTCTCCTGGTGCCCAGTGAGGGGACCTGAAAGGCCTGTGGAGCTTTGTTGCATGTATGCAGAGGCCTACCTGCCTTATCCAAGAATTCTACTCACCATGCTTCTGCAGATTTGCCCCTCTAGGGTTTTTAGAAGTAAAATCATTTTTTGATAAAACAGTTTCAAAGAGGAATAACATAATCGCACATTTCCCCACTTTTTTGAGCTGTCAAAGATACTATCTGACCTCTTCTTAATAGCTCTGTGCTGATATCAGGTACAGTGATTGCTGTTTTTCCTACAGGATTGCCCACCCTCTACTGAAGAGGCAAGAAGACATTATGTTTCGAATAATCATGATTACAACTCCAATAATAGCTAAGCCTGACCAGCACTTTCTATACACCGAGCACACCCAGATGCCTTCTAGATACATTCTTTCATTTTTGCCTCACAATATCCCTCAGAGGTAGATGATATCTTTTGCAGATTCTGGATGAGATAATCAAAGAGCAGAGAGGTTAAGTAACTTGCCCAATGTTGTACTGCAAGTTAAATAGAAGAGATTAAGCCCTAACCTGAGTCCTTGAGCTCCAGATCTTACACTGCAAATCCTGTACTATGCTTCCTCCCTGGGTACAAGTTGGCTTGACATACAGTGACCAATCGGTCCCAGGACTTTTTTGCCCCTAGCACTGTGAAAGTGCTCAATACAGGAAAAACAGGAATAATTAGTCACCTACCTTGAAAACTAGAGAATGCTCTGCCAAAATACTTGGCTTTTATAGGGCCGTGTTCCTCTCCCAATGTCTATTCCTAGCTCCTGAGGCTGGGGAAATAATCCATTAGCCAAGAAAGTCAAACCAATAAGTATGGGCCTTTCTCTGCAGGGACAGGAGACACACTGGGGCTTTCTGCCATTAAGCCTCCCTTTAAGGCATTTTGTTCAGTATTAGTGAGGAAGAAATTTCCATGAATAAAAATTAAGTTCTTTATATTTAAAACAAGAAGATGGCTATGTGGACTTATTGTGGATAATTCCCTACTTTAGAGTTGTATTGTGGGGCATGTTGAAGAACTTATCATTTAGATCATTAAAAAACCTAAAAGAGATCTTTCTTTCCCATGCATTATTTGTTTCATATGTCACTTGGCTAAAATGTGACTCTGGTCTTGTGATGTAGGTGCATTCTCAGGGACGAAGCTTTGGCTGCAGTAGTACCCCAATACACACCCACAGGTATCACAGAAAAGGAAGGTTTCAATGAGAAGAAAAAACAATGGTGAAGTTTGCAGCAAGAAACTTCTTACTTCCACAGGAACAGTTGTAAGCAGAAACCTGAGTTAATTGACATTACAGTGCTAGTTAATTCCAGTGGGATTTTAGTGCTTCTTCAAAACTAGTATTGTAGGCAGTATCCATACACCACAGGACTCCTTCCTTAATTTGCCCGGTCTTCCAGCCTGAGAAAAGTGTGTGGGATTTGTGATCGCCTTTTTCCTCAAAGACCTTTTCTAAAAACGTTTGTGTCTGCGGAGGCTGAGGTTAATGGTAGTCTGGCCTCCAGAATATGAGCCTGTGTGTATTTGGAAGATGTTGCTTCCTCGTGACATTAAATGCTCCCTTGAGAGTTCAAGATGATTCTCCAGGCAAAATAAACTGAGGGACTTTCTGCCTGCTTCTTGTAACTACACAAGCTGGGATATTCTCTTAGCAGGAAGACTTAATATTTCAGGAAAAGAGAAGCAGCAGAAGAAAGCTGATCAGCCTCATGGCTAGACGGGAAGGAGCTGTTTCTCTCCTGGATGGCCTCAGTTTATCTTGGACTCCACATGCAGCAGTCTGCAGAACCTGGATGGACAGTCATTCTCTAGGGGATGTCCATAAGTCTGTACACCTCACCCTCCCCAAAGGGACTCCCTAGTTCCAAGCAGACAATGGGTATTTGATGGGACAGCCAGATGACTCTTCAGTGAGCTATATAACTCCTTTAGGAACTAGAAACTAAAGAGTTTAAGGCTGCCAGAAAACATGACTAATTTGCTTTTCCTAACTAAACAAAAAATATTCCATGGAAAATTAAAAATTATAAAGGCATTTATAAAGGACATTGAGGTTCGTGTTTCTGTTCAATTATTTTTCATTTTCTTCTTAAAAATTTAACTTATTATTTCATTTTCTTCTTAAAACAAAAAGGTCAAGAGATTTCCCTCCTGCAAACCAAAACCAAACAGTCTGTTTTCTTTCACAGGAAGTTCATGACATCTTCATGGAAGGAAGCGGTCTCCTTGCCTAGGTGTAACAGGGCTACATTGGCTTTCTCTCTCAGGATGCTTGCCTTTGGAATTCAGCCACTATATTTGAGGAAGCCCAGGACCTAAGGAGAAGCTGACATGGTAAGAAGCCAAGGCTTCCCCCAATAGGTAGCACCAACCAGGCCCAGTCAAGCCTTCAAATAGTGACAACTCTGGCAACATGTGGTTGCAATCTCGGGAGAAACCTTTAAACTAGACCTGCTTTCAAATTCCTGACTCATACAAACTAAGGGCAATAATAAATGATTATTGTTTTTTAAGTTATTAAAGTTTGTCATGACTTGTTAGGGAGCACTGTTCTGCTGTCCTTGAGTTCGTCCCTTCAGAATTAAAACATGGCTGCTATAGATCTTGACCTCACGCCATCATTTCAGGTAAATATAATAAATATTTTCAGGGTAGAATTCAATCATCTTATAATAGGCATCAGGCAGTTAAAATTTTCCAAATCCAAATCTGGACGCGGGGCTGCGTTACTGAAAGCTTCAGGACTGGCTAGATTATTACGATCTTTTCAAGCAAGAACAGTGAGCTACCCTAAAATACTTTAGACAATCCACACAAATTGACCACTAGCAAGCTCACTAAGGAAACCCCATTTGTAGCATCCATTGCATCATTTTAAAAGCCACTGATTTTGTCAACAGAAGCCTATTCCTAACATTACCTATGCCAATTAGCAAACCTTCTGCTATTGATCATAGTGAGAGATCACAGAAGCTCTCATGAGAGCTGTCTCTGGAACACCTGCTTCCTAATTAGAATGCCGGCTCTCTAGCCTAGGGTGTGTGTGAATTCCCACTCAGAACAAGTGGCTGTACCTAGGGGAGTGCGGCCTGGAATACACTCAGGAGAGCATACTGCCTGTGATGAAATTACGGACACTATAACACTCAACTGGCTTTCCGACCTCAAGTTCACTCCCAACTCCCCTAACAAGCACCCCTATCAAGTCTCACAAATAATTTTCACTCACTTCTGAGGAACCCCACTCACTCAAACACAGGGGTGGGATTCCTTTCTGAGACCTCCCAGTATGAGCTATAGAGACTCTAAATTGGCTTGCAGGCAGCTATAAGATGTGCCTATTTCTCAAGGAAGGCAGCAATCTTTGTAGGCACTTTAGACCAAACCTATATTCAAGAAAAATATGCAGTATTTTTTTTTATCTGCCTCATAACTTGCTATGAGAGTCAGTAATCCTCATTATGGCTGAGGCTAGGGTTTGATTTCTTGGAGCCTACAAGATTAACACCAGGATCATCTTATTCCTTAATGGCTGCCTCCTGGTTCTCACAAGAGAGGCAATGGAAAGATGCAAATATTAAATCCCCACAAAGTACCTATGTTCTCCTCAATCTCCAGCTGTGGGTGGATAGAAAATGCCCTATTTTCCCAGTGGCAGACATCAGCCAAGGTTATCAAGGCACACGGGCATTTACTGAGGAAAATGGAGCGGCCAATAAAGTTGGCCCAGGTGACAGCTGGGGCTGTGGGGAGTAACCCAGGAGAGGTCTGTTTTCCAGCCTCCCTAATGCCAATTGTGGACCTAGACAGGCTCCTTGACCTTTCCTGGCCCCTGCATTTCCTCATCTATACAACAGAAGGTAGAAATGATCCCTCCTGCTGCCAAGTTCTGCCCACTCAGAGCTGCCATTGCTGGAGAACCTGGTTTCGCTACCTTCTTTGATGTTCCCATATTTCCCCCTCTCCTCCTGTCTTCCCTTATCCTCTCCTCCTCTCTCTTTCACTCTATATAGAGTTCTTGCTGTAACCTCAGGACAGTCCCTGCCCTCAAGGACCTCACCATCTAGTAAAGAATATGTGGATAATAATGCCCACACACCCATTATTTTAATAAGAATTAATACAAAAATGTCAATTGCCAATGTCATATATAAATATTAAGTATCCCCCTCCAAAAAAAAAAAAACAAAAACAAAAACAAAACTCATGTGTGAAACAATGCAAGAAAATTGAAATGATTGGGTTAGGAGAGGTTGAACCTAATAAATGCATTAATCCTCTCATAGAGATTAACTGGGTGGTAACTTTAGGTAGGCTGGGTATGGCTGGAGAAGGTGGGTTTTATATTTTGTGAGCGGTTTAGTCTCTCTGCTTCCTGTTGGCTATGCCCTGAGCCACTTTCCTTCACCGCACTCTCCCATCTTGACGTTCTGCCTCACCTTGAGCCCTGAAGAATGGAGCCGACTGTCAATGGACTGAGACCTCTGAAACCCTGAGACCCAAATAAACTCTTCCTTCACCATAATTGGTCTGTTCAGGTCTTTTGGTCTCAGCAATGAAAAAGCTGACTAAAACAGCTCCATGTAGGCAACACGCTAAGCACTTTTCATGTGTCAGCTTGTTTCACTGAGTTCCCACAACACCCCTTGTGGCAGGAACTGTTAGTACTCAGTGTGAGCTTCCGGAAAGCCAAGGATGCTCCTCGAGCCCCACAGCTCTTGCCCAACAGAGTATCTCGAGCTAACCAAAATCACAGAGCAATGTGACAAGTGCTGCCATAGTGTGGTCAGCACTGTAAGACAGTGACAGGAAGGAAAAAGAGCCTCTCCCTCCATGAATCTAGAAAGGTCCTTCAAAGAGGTACTTTTAAAGAATGGGAGGGGCCTTACCTGGTGGAAAAGAATTGATTGCATCATTAGATTAACTCAGGAAGTGATAAGGAAGCAATAAAAAAATGCCATTGACATCTAAAAATATCATAATAAAGGAAATTACCTTTATAATGTTGATGATGCTTCACTTTTTACACACACTCACACACAATGCCCACTTCATGGGTTCTACTCTTGCTTCATTTCCTCCTTTATGCTAAGTGATGACATCTACCTTCGCTGACGGGGTACAGGAATTCTGTCTTAGAACTTGCCTTCCCCAAGCTTCCGGTTTATGCATTTGGAAATCACGTGGTTATTTTCTAGGGCAAGTGCTTGAGTGTACTTTACTTAAAACGTGTTCTAGAGCAGATCTGGGGAAAACCCTTCACTTTCTAAGAACACTGGCAGCTACATGGAGGCCTTAGATGATGGCTCCATCATTTAAGTTCTAGTTTCGACTTACACCCGGGCACATATTTTGGAGTTGGGAAGTGTGGAAATGTGAAGTTTTACAGCTCAGCCAGCACTCATGTCTTTCTCTTTAGGTGACAGGAACTCAGTTTTTCTTGGGCAACCACGTCTCAGACAATCTCAGTCCAAGTCTTGAGAGTGCCCCTGGCCTGGCCAGTCAAAATCACAGTCATGATCCAAGCTGGACTACTGAGTATTAACCTTGGGACTTTTACTGCCTCTTGGGAAAGAGGCACATTTTTACCCTTTTTGGTAACCAACCTGGTGGAATATAAGCTTGGAGAGTCAACTTGGCCATCACTGAAACAAGCTAACACAGTGTCAATGTTTCTGCTCAGGGTGATTAATTCCCTTCTTGGCTTTCTTCCAGCCCCACATGAGGCTACTCATGTGATTGCAATTGGGACTGTCAGAGGAGCCCTTGATAGGACACACAATGACTACTGGTATCACCTTTATTCAAGAGGCCAGTGCTGTCCCTGATCCCTTCCTTGATCCCCACATCCCAGCTAGAATTCCATAAC
Source organism: Marmota marmota marmota (assembly GCF_001458135.2). Lineage (NCBI taxonomy): Eukaryota > Metazoa > Chordata > Mammalia > Rodentia > Sciuridae > Marmota > Marmota marmota. Next base: position 4,569,812 of record NW_026000076.1, on the reverse strand, counting down.
CCCTCCAACTACTTAAAAACTGCTCTTTTGTCTTAGTGTTATATTTTTGCTTCCAACTCTTCCCTTTTTCCCTGCCAAGACCTGTCAACCTCGTGGCACAGACACCTCTTCACACCCTAGCAAGTACAGTCAGTCTGCAACCCTCTCTGTCAAGATCAGCCCTTCCATCACCAGGTGACACCATCTTATGGCCAGAGAGCTTTCAACTTTCTGCTGAGGCTTCAGGTTCTTTGTGCACAACAATGAAGTGCCAGGCTTCTTAACATCTGTGACCTTGACATCAGTGTGTCTGAGACTGCTTGCTGCTCATGCCATCCCCCATCAGGAGAGCAGACTGGGTTGCCTGAATGAGTACATCAGCACATAACCATGCTGCCTATTATGTGTGATGGCACAGCCATTTCTCAGAGCTTGTTAGGTAGCATTGTGCCCAGCATTATGATCATCCAGGTTGATACTCTGATTTGCTCTGGTTGGTGACCCACTGTGATGTTTCTGGGTCAGAGACCACTGGCAATATTAACATAACTGAAAGGAACTCCTCCTCAATTTTGAAATAGAATATTTCAAATATTCTATTTGAAATCCTCTAGTCTTCTTAGGCCACTTTAGAAAGTATATCATAGGAACATTCCTGATACTACACCACCTTTCCTCTTGGGAGTCAGCCAAAGAACAAAGGCCATTCAAGTTTCCTTTCAATGCTTTATTTGTGGACAAATTGCAAAATAAGCAGAGTCGAACCAAAATTTCAAGCAGGTCTTAACTAAGATTGGTTCACATTTTACAAGACTGCTCATATACCAATTCTTAAGACCAAGCATGCATTTTCCCACAGAAACAGTGTCATAAACTATAATAAGAGCCTCTCATCTCCATCCACAAGTGCCAAAAGTAATTATAATACCAAGAGCACTCTTCCAACAATTATATTTCAATTCCTATATATAATGCCACCTCTATAAGAAAACTCCAATTGCATTTTGAGGTCAAACTCAGGGTTCAAACTCCTGCATTTTTCTTGGTAGCATGAAGGAGAATTGCTTGTTTTAATCAAGCATTCATTCAGTCTCACAAATATTTATTATCCATTTTGCACCAATCACATGATCTAGATGATGCTGAAGAAATAGCAATAGACAAAAGTTGCCCCCAGGTCTTTTGAAATGGGGACACAAAGTAAATTGCTGCCATATTTATCCAGCACAATGGAGGAAGGGCCATTCCACTGCTTCTCCCAAAATGGCTAGAGTGTCTCAAGGGAAATTTCCATTTTTACCCTAAAATGCAGTCTCTCAAAATGTCTGTTTTCTATCTTAACAATGTTTAGATCTGATCTTCACTTTGATTTCCATTTTCACATTTAACCATTGACTCAAATGAACTAGAAGAAAATCATCAGGATAAGACATATTCTCCCTTCTTTCATGTGGGGAAAATAAGACCCTGGGAGGCAAGCTGAGCCTTCTTTGAGCTTGACCAACTTAGGGCTTCAGATTCCTTGAGACTTTTGAAAGGGCTGGGGTTGGGGGATGGAGGTGATGCTCTACACACAAATGGCTCCTCCAGAACTGCAGATTTGCAGTCAATTCAGATGGCAAGAAAGATATGACATGGTTCTGCCTCCCATCTGAGAGAACCTTCTGGGGAAATTCACTTGGACTCTGCTTACCTGTCTAATGCTTGCTTACCTCCTTAAGTAACTGAGCACCCTTCGGCAAGACTAACTGCACAATGGAGTTTACATATTTACTTTGCTCTTTACTACTTCTCATTTATTCACCCAGAACACCCAAAATCTTCCAGATTTTGAAGGTAAACATGCCAATTTTCGAGTGCTCATTGCTTCTTATAGAGTGAACTCATTGTCATTTCCCTTGTTTAGTGGTGTTTGTGATGAGGGATGGGGAAACAACTTTCCCTTTCAGAAAGAAAACATTAAACTCCAAGAGTAGAAACCTCATGATGCTTTCTATCTTCTCCTTTTCCCTCTTGATAGCTTGATTTCTCTGGATTAATTTACATTAAACTTTTTTATTTGTTTTGCAAAAGGTTCACAGTTAAAAGCAGTGACTTCTCTATGCCATCTTTAGATTATGAACTTTCCTTACTTCTGTTGAAGAGGGCAAGGTGAAAGTTAAAAAATAATAATAATTTTTAATAAACCCTAATGGTTATGCAGATATTGCATAACCATTAGGGTTTATTAAAAAATATTATTATTTTTTAAAACTGGCTTTCACTACTGGAGTGGCACATTTTTCTATTGAGCTGATACCAAAAAAGTGAAGCAACCTTCTAAAGACGCAGACAAATGTTTTTGGGAATACAATTTTTTAAGATAATGGGAGGAGACAATTATGTTTGTTGTAATTGGCAATAATAAATTATACATAACAGACATGTGTGAAAGATAAAGAAATTCCTTCTCCATCACTTCTATTCCCATGGAGAATGACTTTCCAAAGGTCACTGAAATTAGTTTGGATACTTGTTGTTGTAATCAGCATCCCTCTGTCCTTGAGACCCATGGCACCAAAGTCCAGTCACTCCTCTGGTGCCAAACATCTAGAGGAGAGTGGAGGTGACTGGGCCTTCTCTGCTTCTCCTCCCTCCCATGGGGGAAGGATATGGAAGTGGGCCCAGGGAAGGTAGAGATCAATGAGTGTTCCCCCATCCCATTTTAGAATCTCACTTGGAGAAAAGAAGTCCAGCATCTTCCAGGAGACAGCAGTTCAACTGCAAATGGCGTTCATCCTGGGCCACTCTCATGTCATATGTTCAAAGGCAAAGTGTCACCTTTCCTGGACTAAAGGGGTTGCAATGAGCAGACCCCAGTCTCCTCCACTTTTTACCTGTGTGACTTTGAACAAGTCACCCATCTCTTTAATAAAATTCAGAATAAAACAAATTCTACCAGTTGAGGCTGAGGATTAAGTGAGTTAACATGGTGAGCATACCAGAGGCATCGTATGTTGCCATGGTAGCTGGTGTTCAGAAGGACATTACTTGGGCTTTACTTATATAAATTACAAAGCCTATACTTTCTTTCCCAAGTTGGAGAAGATGCTTTTCCTTTTAAGCCCAAGAGATTCCGGGATTTGACAGTTTACTGGCAATGTTCTATAACCAACGTGAGGGGGGCCAGGGTGGGGATGGGGGTGGGGTGGTTCCAGCCTCTTGGTGAAGTGATGAAAAACAACTCTGGCTTGTTCTTTCTGTTAAAAAATGAATAACAGCACTTCCCCAGTCTTTAAAATCATGAGAGCGATGCCTTACAGACGCATTTTGCGGGGGGTAGTCTTGCAGATTTTCTCCCCACATTTCTAGACCATTTCCTGCAAGCTGACATCACAACTCCAAGCAAATAAAAAGTTGGGTAATACTTTTCTTAAGTCCCATCTACGTAAAGAACACTGTGCTCTGGTTACAAAGTCATGAAGGGTTGGGGAAAAGAATGCAATAAAATACTCATGGCTAGATGTGAAGGAGGATGGCATGTGACAGACTGCGGGCTCAGGTGGACACAGAAGAGCCTGGATCCTGGGTGCATCCCCTCCCTTTAAGAGCTGTGTGATCTCAGGCATGACAGTTAGCATCTCTGTCCTTATGTGCTCAGATGTACAATGCAGGAAAGTAGACCAAATCAATCCAAATGTCTCCTCCAGTCTGTGCTTCCAGTTAAGGAGGTGAAAAGATGTGAGATAAATAATAAAGCATCCTAAGTGCTGAGGCAGGTACATTAGGTAGGAGGTTTAAATGTCTATTTTTCCCCGTTAGGTTTGTTTAAACATTTTAAATCCTTGAACCATTCACTTTCCTCAGCTAATAAAAAGGAACTAGTAATGAGAACGTTCAATGTTTTTCACCTATAAATGAAACTCTGCAGTGTCAACATCAGCAGAACATCCTCGGGGGAGAACAAGGCCATCTGCTGTGCTGTAGAACAGCCTGGATGGACGGTGTGCCTCTCCCAGGCCTGCTGTCCAAGGGTTCAGCCTAAAGATAAACCACACCAACTGGGGAAGTCTTCCTTCCACCACAGGCAGGTGGGGGACAAGCGTACTGCCCACCCAGCTTTTCCATAGGGGTTTCAGACACCCCCACCTGTGGGAAGTGGGTGGAGCTGCCCATTTCAGCCCCTTTCAATTCTGAGATTCTGGGAGCCCCCATAGTTCAGCCCACTCAGCCCTTTCAGGCATGGGCACTGCACTCCTGCTCCCAGCTCTGTCGGGAGGGGCCTGGCAAGAGGTCTCTTTTCCTGAATCATTAAGCATAAGTCATAGGGCTCTCTGGGGATCACTGTTGCAGGAAGTAACGTCTCATCCCCTCCACTGGTGTTAGCCTGCCTGGAGCGTGGCTTCTCAGAAACATCCGGGTTACCACTCTTGCAGACACTTCTAGGTGAGTTAGCTCATAGCAGGGCAAAGAAAACCTATTTTCACCTGGAACAAATGTCATCACACACTGATGCTATGATTAGGAATAAAGAATAACCATTAAACCATGCACACACCCTAAGAAAACATGCAGGCATCCATTCTAGACTTGCCGGGAGTTCTCAGGCTTCCATGGCATTCACCATCCTGTCCCCTCCTCCTAGAACAACTGTTTTTTCTGGCTACTGGTATTTGTGTTTGTCCTTGGAGATTTTCTGGAGGTCAGAAAGTCTCTCTGGGCACAGGGTCTGCACACCCACACGTCCACACTACCTGAGCATGCCGGTATGTGCATCCAGAGCAGCTTCTGAATGTACCTAAGCACCTGACTCAGGGTGTGGCAAAGAAAGAGCTCAACAAAAGATTCTAAACCAATGATCAGTGACCAAATCAATAATTTTATAAAGGTAACATCACCTTCCCATTAATTCAGGGTGGGGAAAAAGTATGGACTGGCCAGGGCATGAGGCAGAATCCTGAAGAATGTTCCCAAGTCCACAGCAGCTTCAAACCTCTACGAAGATCAACATTTCCCAAGCAATGACATTTCCCGATTTAGAAGCCACTGATCCTTGAGAAAGGATATGCCATCAGAGGCAGAAAAGTTTCATTACCAAGTGTCATGAATGTGCAGAACTGGGGCAATGAGGTCAGCTAGTCATCCACTAACTTTGCATATATTTGGTAAGAGCCTCCAGAGTGTCAGGCACTTTGCAAGACCCACAAGGTGGTGAATAAGACAGATTTAATCCCTGTGGTCATGAAGCATGTGGCAGGAACTGACATGTAACAAATAAGTACACAATGAGAGGCTGTAATTAAGCCTCTGAAGGAAAAAAGCACAACACAAGAGATTATCTAACAGGCAAGAGGCCTGATTGGCTGCAGGGAATGCACATGCTCTGCTCGAATCTGAATCCTTGGATCATGACCATCTGCATCCAGAGCAGATTGCGATTCTCACACAGGAGGACCTAGGGCTTTCCAGTAGCACTGTTTCCTCCTCTGTCGAAAGTGGAGGAAATGGGGCTGGGGTTGTGGCTTAGTGGTAGGTAGAGCGCTTGCCTAGTACATGTGAGGCACTGGGTTCAATCCTCAGCACCACATAAAAATAAATAAATAAAGGTGTTGTGTCCACCTATATATATATATATATATATATATATAGTCATTTCATTCACTTAATATATATACATATATATATGTATATGTGTGTGTGTGTGTGTATATATATATATATTTTTTTTTAAGTGAATGAAATGACACCTTGCCTACTTACCTGAAGATCAGCATTCAAGTACTTTCTCTTTTCAAACTACTGGGTGAAATTAGCATTGAATAATGGCTTTTACATAAGTGAGCATGATGTCCTGGAGTTCAGATTCATATTCAACAAACAGAACTCATTTCCACAACCATCCCAACTCTCATTTTTTGTATTATGATTTTTTTGGCCATTCTTTAAAAGATGCTGTATAACACTGCTAAAAGGTAAAACCATGTGGACTAAGAAGCTTGCCTCCCTCAGGAACAGGTATGAAAGTCTCCTTGCCTCCTTCCCCACATCCTCCTTGCGGCCAGAGGCAAAGCTTCCGTCATCCCAGAGGCCAGCAGAGAGACATTTTGCCTCATGTTTATTTGTGCATTTATCTTCCACCCCAGCCCACCTGGGGCAGTGTGAGCACTACCAAGACAATGGGATGGGCACACAGGATCCCCCAAATGTAGCCCTACTTTGGATGCCTCTGATCCTGGTGAGTCAAGGAAAGACAGCAGAATTTCCTTATCCTCAGAACTGTGTGACAATTTGTGGCCAAAATGGGGCTTGCTGGACAGGCTGGTGCCTGGGGACATCTAGGAGTCCCACACAGGAGGCTTAGTGACCAGCAGCTCCATTGGACACCAAAGGAGAGTTTGGTTCATGTCCTCTCTCACCACCCAGGCTGACTTTTCTCCACCATAGCCTTCTTTCTGCCTGGGACTGCTGGGGACTCAGTAGCAGCCTCTGTCCCAAAAGGGGATAAAAAAGAAAGCAATAGTTAATGTCTTTGTGGCATTAAGTGCATGCAAGAATCTGGAAGGGCTTCCTCTAGATAGCAATCTGCACAGGAGAGGCCACCTGCAGAGCAGTGGTGTGTGCACAGCTGCGGGGAGAGGGCAGGTGGCCATGTGATTCACAGACCCCTTCATAAGATAGCTACATTCCATCTGTATAACAGCTCAGCAGGTAAGGAACCTGAGGCTCAGAGGGTTGGCTGTCACACTGCCCTGCTGTGTTTTTGTTACACTTCCGCCTCCCTGTGACCTAGGGCTTCTACTATAGAGTTGGGAAAAAATGGTGACCTGGGAGCAACCCTCCTGTGGTCATATGATCTGCTTCCTCTGCCTCCAACCCAAACCCCAAGAAGCTAGTTCACCCTGTTATTATGTTATTCACCACTCACAAGCCCACCCTCCAGCATATTTGTTGTAGAGGAGCAATGCCTTAATATAACGGAATGATTTTCACAGTGGACTATGGAGGCAACAAATCTATAGAGAGGAATTAAGGGACTTTTGCGTGATGGTCCTTAGTCTTTTCCCACCAGAAGACAAGCTCTTTTATCCAGAGCAGGGCCATATCTGCTTCATTCTGTATCTGTGGTTCAAGACAGTGCCTAGCACACGGCAGGTGTTCAGAATGAAGTGGCACCCCCTTTCTCCACAGAAAAGTCCTAACTGGGCTTCTCCAGAAATCTTCACCATGGCTGATTTTAGGACTGTCAGCAAAAGAGTCTCTGCAAAAGAGTTCAATGTAGATAAACTTCCTGTTTTCGTGTTGCCCTATCTTACTTGGCCACTGGCCAGGAAGATACAAGCACTCCAGGTGCTGGACAACCCCTTACTAGTTTTTCACAAATGTATCCAGTATAGTAGTTTATAGAAATGTACAATCAAGGCCTCTGGCCTTGAGCTGGGCTTCACAGAGATGTCTACATTTTTAAGACAAGTTACCAATTGGGCTCCATGGTAACAGCTGGCAGGGGGAGGAAAGAAAGGGGAGAAGAAGCTCTCCCCTTCTCAAGTATTGTCCTTGAAGGGTTAACTTGCCCAAAACAGTGAAAGAAAAAGCTGCTTTTATGTGAACTTCTGCAGACTGTGAACTTCTGAGCCCTTCCCATGACATGCTGGGTATAAAACTCTAAAACTACCTGAACTCGGGGTTCAGGGGATTGATTGATAACAGCAAAAGCTGTGCCCTCTGAACCTGGCTGTAGCCAAATAAAATTGTTTCCTATGATCTTTGGTACCTTGCCTCATCTGTACCTACAACAAGAAGAGATTTGATAATGGACAAATAGGTGGATGGATACATGGGCTACCCCAAATCTTCCAGTAGGTAAATCATCCATTCTCTCTTTCAAATCATAATCACCAAGAACAATGCCTATACCAAGGAATAAGCTAGGCACTAGAGAGTACTGTGAACAGGTAGAACTGAGTCAATCACTAAACAGTGGCCAGAGAATGAGTTAAGGTAGGTATGCTATTAAGGCTAATAACCAGGATCATAGGTTCTGACATTTGGGTATCCAGATGCTAATCTATAATCTAATTTTGTAATCTAGCCATTATACTGACCAAATTCTAATGTTTAAATTCACTTTGGTGCAGTTTAAACATATCCTATGTGTTGCAATTTTTTTTTTTCAGTTCAAGAGTTATACTTAACATGCACAATGGAAAGCCAAGGCACACACATCAAATGTCTAGAGAATGAGGTTTCAGTTCCAACCAACTAACACATTGCTCTCAATCAATCCAATGACTAAAGTTCTAAAATCCAAAAAAAAAAAAAAACTTCTATAGTAAGATGACAATTATGTAAAAATCATGTTCCTAGAAACACTAAAAGGAAATCTTAAGGCTATAAACAGTAATTACCTATCAAGTGAGATGATTATGGGTGATATTTTTACCATTCCCATTTAGAACATTTTATTTAATGAATGATATAACTTTGTAATAAGATGAGATTTTTTAAAAAGTGTGTTCAATTTGTGATATATTGTCTCATTTTCTCTTTGGAACTATTGCAAAATTTACACTATTTTACACATAGTGGGTGTTCACTATGGTTTTCTTTTCCCTCCTACCATCTATCTTTTGAATGAAGAAGTAGATGAATGAATTTTGAATCCCATCAGTAAGACTAACATATCAGTAAGACTAACATAGAAATTTTTGTCTTAAAGTATTGAATCCAGATGACCCAAACAATGACCAAAATCAAGATCTTTGGCTTTCTTTAAAAAGATAGATCGAAAGTTTGTTTTCATTGTACTTAGTTTGTTTGTTATGGATTTTGAATATAGTAGGTGGATTAAATTAAAGAACAAATATTTAAACACATTCTGATAAGCATAACATTCTGCAGGATTCTCAAGAAATACTGTTTATCATCAACACATATTTGGATCCCATCAGAATATTTGTTTTTCATTTGTAACTGTATCTCATTTGCAGTCCTGGATATGTTAAGTTATGACTAATAAGTTAGAAAAGATAAGCTAAAATTTATTCAGTTATGAATTCTAATTCTACTTGAACAGTCATTAATGGTTATTTAGTCCAACATCGCTCCCAAAGCAAAAATCCCTTCCCAGGCCTCCGTCAATGGTGTTCTGCTGTCTGCTTAAATACCTCATATGCTGGGAAGCTTGGTGCTTCCCATGGGAGCCCAGTTTGTTTTTAAAAGATGTTTATCTTTAAATTACATCCAGATAGATGAAAGTTTCATTTTGCTTCTATGTGCATTTCTAATCCCCAACACATCAAAAATATTCAATAAATTGTTTGTTGCCTATTCATGTGGAAGTTTGAGTTCACTTAGCATATTTGTTGAACGTCTACTATATGGGGAGTATTATTTGGAGCACTGGGGGCACAGCAGCAGACAAGAAGCCCATGGTTCCTAGCCCAGGAGTTGTTTACATTCTAGTTGGAATGAATCATCTACCATATTTCCCTTCCTTACTTAAATCTTAGACACACCATCATCTGGCAGATGGGGAGCAGTCAACATGAGGTCAGGTTGAGGAATGTCTAAGTTTCTTGTATATTCCTAGAAATTACTCAGGAAACCCCCAGAAGACTGGATTTCCTGTCAGGCTGAACTGGTGTGTGTTCTTGGTCAATGTTGTTTGAACATTAAAGACTCACAGCCTCCTTTTGTTCCCAAAGATGGTGAGGCAGTGTATCCAATAAAGATAGAGGGAAAATGGGCTGGGGCTGTAATGCAGTGGTAGAGCTCCTGACTCTCATGTGTGAGCACTGGGTTCAATCCTCAGCACTACATAAAAATTAAAAAAAGATATTGTGTCCATCTACAACTAAAAAAAAAAAAAAAAAAGAGGAAAAAATGGAGAAATATCAGCATATACACTTATATTTTCTACTTATTGATATATTATATGTGTGTGTAAATATGTGCATGTATACACACATACACATACTCACATATATTCTTATTTATACTCACATAAAGATGGAAGGATAATCATCTAATTTTTAAACTGATTATTCCTAAATAGTGGGATTATAGATTTATTCTTTTTATTTTTCTATATTTGGCTCATTTTATAAAATAAAGTATTGCTTAAATAAACAAAACAATTTTATAAAAACAAAACAAGCAAAATGAACACAGCAGGTCCCGCTACTGGCTCAGCTGTCCAAGCCTTGTTGCTGTGTTCCTGATGATGTCTCCCTCTCCCTCCCTACTCTCTCCTTACCTTCCTGGCTTACTAAATAAAAAGCCTCAGCTCAACCACTATCTCCACCTTACCTTCCTGGCTTACTAAATAAAAAGCCTCAGCTAAAGCACCATCACCATCTTTCCTGATGTTCTTGCCCCAGGAGCCCTACAACCCCCCTTTCTCTGGGCACCTACTGAACTTGGTACAGACATTTATCGCGACACCTCCACTTTTGCATTTCCTGTGCCACTTGGCTCTGGACTCCAGGCCCCAGCACATGCCTCACTCTCAGTAGGTAATCAGGAGGTAGGTGACAAATTCGTGGGCTACATCTTGGTCAGTGCCACGACTGCCCATTGGTATCTTCTCTCCAGCTCAGATAATACTGACCCTCCTTATACACCTCTGCAGGGCTCAGCCTAATGAAGAAAATGTAGGGGCTGGGGATATAGCTCAGTGATAAGGGTACCTTCCTGACATGCACTAGGCCCTGGGTTTAATCCCCAGCACTATAGAAAAAAAAAAAAGAAAAAAAATACAATACCTTAGGGCACTGAAGAGCTTCTGTGATGGGCCATCAGCTCACCTTTCCATCTCATTTCTCTCCTTTACATCCCCTCCCAGGACCACTCATTCAGCTCTAAATTAGCCATGTTTTCCACCTTTGTCTCCACTGGTCTTTTAAGGTGGAATTCTGTTCCCCATTCCCACCTGAGGAATTTAAAAAATAATTTGTACTCATCCTTATCCTAATCCAAAGCCACCAGTGCTGTGATGTGCTCATCAAAGTCTCTAGTCAGAAGTCACTACAATCTTCTCTTATTTCTAGGCCCTTTTTTAGCATTTTTATAAGTCCTTATCCTACAAGAGCCTTGGGATGCATGCAGGTCCACAAAGTCATGAAAAGATAAACTCCCTCAAGACATGAGTCATGCCTTGCCCACATTCATATTCAACCTAGTGGGCCCTCAGTGAGGGTTTGTTGATTTAAAATAATTTGGAAAAGAAAATCCTACTTCTCTTGCGCTTGAAGGTCATTGGAAAGGACCATATAAAATTCTATGGAAGGCATTAGTAAAGAAAATGAGAGAAGAGAAATCCAGAAAGTACAGTGAAATAAGATAGGTTACCAATCAAAGAACAAAACTGTAAAAATAGAATGTGCTTCAAAGTAAAAGTTTAGCCAGGTACAGTGGCGCATGCCCATAATCCCAGCAACTCAGGAGGGTGAGCCAGGAGGATCTCAAGTATAAGGCCAGCCTCAGCAAATTAGTGACGCTCTCAACAACTTTATAAGACTCTACCTATCTCAAAAGATTTTTTCAAAAGTCTGGGGATGTAACTTGGTGATAGAGTACCCCAGGTTCAATCCCCAGTACCAAAAAAAGAAAGTGAGAAAGAGAGAAAAGATAAAATTTTAGGTATTAAATATCTGAAACTTCTCTTTTCTTGTTTTTTAAGCACTGGATTCAAAGTCACAAGGCCTTGTTTCTACCTTTAATGTTGCCTCTGATAAGCTCTGTGACTTTCAGTTAAGTCGTTTAACACTTCTGATATTTACTATTCTCTTCCTTTAAATGGATATAGGATAAATAGAAACAATAGCTGTGAACGAGCTTTGAGGAATCCATAAGGCACATAGAGATGAAAGGCATTTGAAAATGTAATGTGATTTATTTGAATAGTAAATACTAATTGGGCATCAGCTCTGTCAGATACTGTCAGGTGCTAGAGTCAGTGACCGGGGAAAAAACATTCAAGTGTCATTACGGGTATCATCTTGCTTCCTTCTTTTCAGGTGTGTCCATTGGTGATTTGTCTCTGTCCTCCAGTGGTTTCAGTGCATAAGACCAGGAGCCCGCTCTTGTCTGTGATGAAGGAAAAGAGAAGGAGTACCCATAGATCACCATACATCCCCTGTCCCCAACTCTTCCAAGCCCTACACCATGAGGACACACAGAGAAGTCAGGAGGAAGGATCACTTTTGGCTATTAGTGCTCCAGTGCTTTAGTGCAAAGGAGTCCAAACTGTTCAACCACCCGCCATGGGGGTTAGTGCTCAACCATGAGCAGGATGCTGACTTGGCATTAGGATCAGTGTATTTCCAAACAATGCAGAAGCCCCTCTCTATCATTAGGGACTTTTGATTTCCCTTGCCTCACAAAAGGAAAGACAAGACACCATGTGTAAGTGAGGAAGGTGGGCCAGGGTTACCATCAGCTGTTTCTAATGCCTAAGGGATGCAACAACCCCACCCCAGATGCTGCATCTGAGTGGAAGGGAGGCAGTACTTGGACATCTATTGAGAACAACTCATTCAGACATTCATTTAATAAATCCATAAGACAATACAAATAGTTAAAACACTGGCTTTTTAAATGCTGCACAAATTTGGGTTCAACTCTTAGCTCCATCCTTTCCTAGCTGTGGGAGCTTAGCAAGTTATAAAAGCTCCCTAAACCTGCCACCCCATCTAAAGACTAGGATAATGTCAATAGCTACCCTTCAAATTGTGGTGGGGATTGAATGACATCATGACATCATGTATGGGGCAAATGTCAAAAACAGATGCCTTGTATCTGCTGAATACATAATAAATAATAATTATTACCATAATCATCATTGTCATTGATACCTGCGAAGTGTCAACCTGGATCCTAGGGCTAAAGAATTTTTTTAAAAAGTTCTTAGGCAGGTCAACAACTCACTGTAAGGCACTATGGTAAGTATTATAAGAGAGCTAGGAACAAAAAGCTATGGGAGCAAGGACTGGGAGAGACAGGTGGTGTTTCCTCAGAGTTTTAGAGAATAAGTAGGGATCTCACCAGGATATCAAAAGAGAATAAGCTAAAACATCCTGAGCAGAGGAAATGTCAAAAACAGAAAAATGGAGGAAGAAATGAGCAGGGCAAGTTTAGACAGCTGCATGAAGGATAGTCTTTCCTTTGCATTGCAGATGATGGTCTTCTTATGCCTCCCACAGCTCAGAAAACACAACCTGGGGTGCTGGGCCCACAGGGAGATTCCTTAGGAGGGTGTGCACAGGGTCGTGGTGTCCTGACTGCTGTCATCCTAGAGCAGGGAGAGGTGGCTGGAGCACATGCCCTTGGCCACTAACATGCCTGATCCCAGCGGGAAGGGCAGGGTTGCTAAGGTCCCAGCTCAGGGAGATAAGAGGGAAAAGCACTTCTCAGAAACTTGGCCCAGCCTTCCAAAGAAGATCCACAGTCTGCCCGCAGCTCCCACCTCGGCTGGGGGAGGCTGCCAAGCAGCTGAAGAGCAGTCAGCAGGGCGGCCCATGCAGCCTTCACCACAACAGTTGGTATTTACTTTGGATGCTGGCCGTCCCCACAATTCACAAGATTTATCACCAGAAGCAAAGTCAGTCAGACAGTTACACTAACAAACTTTGCAAACACAAGCCTTCCCCTCCGTGGCCAGTGGGGAGGATGTGAAAGAGGAATATTGTCCCATTCTGGGGAAATTCTGTATGACTTAAATATTTAGATCAAATAAGTTCTTTGGAAAAGTTAGGGAGACTTCCCCCCTATCTTGAGCAACTTTATATCTCATCTCAAGGACAGGGTGATTTGCTGAAATCTAAACTGGGCTAATGCTCCCTGCATTTTCCCCTGACTCCTTATTTCCATCGAGAAAACAAGCTTTGTAATTTTGGGTAAGGGAGTTTTTGACAATGTGGAGCAATCTAGAGCAACAGAAGGCAGAGGCCAAGGCAGGAAGAGTGTCTTTCAGACAAGGTAGGAAATACGTTCTGAAACCTGGAAAGGAAGTGGCAAGGCTTCAGAAAGAACAGCTAAGTGGCAACGGACTCACCACAGATCCTGGGAACCAGAGCTTGCTGCTGAGGGGAATACAGAGAATTATCCCCCAGCCACCAGGGCCCACGGGTAGCCAGGTGGCAATCAGAGACAAGCCAGGACTGGAGGGGCCTCCCTAATGTCTTACTCCATAAAGCCCTGGGATGAGGCCAGTCCTCAAAATGTAAGAGCTGGAATCTCCTACCTGTCAAATGAAATGGGAACTAAATGAATGTTCTTTGCCAGTAGAGGTGCCTGAGGAAACCGTACTGGCATCCTCCGAGGTAGGTGCCTAGCAAGGCAATTATGATTCTCCTCAGGACCCAATCCCTCCATTCTGCTTTGCTTCTAAACCTATGAGACTCAGGTCAGAGCAGGACTTGAGAGATGAAGACCAAAGAGACCCAGAAGGAGGTATGCTACACTCCAAAAGAAGTACATGATTTTCCCAACTTCAGAGATCTGGAGAATACATTTGGGAATGAATATGAAGGGTGTGGGACAATGGTAGAAGGAACATAAAGTCGGATTGGGTCTACGTTGTTGATCTGGCTCATTAGGCAGAGAGTCTGGATTTAATGTTGTAGCAGTGGGTATCAGGAAGGGCTCTAACAGTTTGCTTGGTTGGTGGGTTAAAACATGGGCCAAAAAATGGTCCTCACCACATGAAGTCAAAGCGTCACAACTGTCTTTGTGTGTTGCAGAGAAAGGTATGCAGAGGCTTATGGAGACTGAACTATTCCCATGGATTTATCGTGTAAGACCTGCTCACCCATCTCAGGAGAGTCAGAGAACATGTCTTTCACCATGAAGAATAAATTTGATGAGCCTTGTAATTGCTCTTCTTTGTGGGTCAGGAATTATTATGGTTAACTGCTGCCACTAAACTGAAATCCTTAAATGGATAATTGTATCCCAGGGTGGCAGGAACCAAGCAGTAGCACTTTATCTCCAAATCAATGTAAGCTTGCTTACCATAATGGACGGCAGAGTCAAAGCCGTCTTCAGAGTCACATGACTCACAGAGACCTATGGCACTGGCTAATTGAGCACAGTATCCCTAAAAGTGAAAGAGATGGTCAGTCTATGAAATTCTTACTTGATCTAAATAAGCAGAAGAGTTCTGGCCAGGTGAACAGAGTATAACTCGAATCATAAAAATGTGACTTCATGGGCTAGGGTTGTCGCTCAGTGATGGAGCGCTTGCCTCACATGTGTGAGGCACTGGGTTTGATCCACAGCACCACATAAAATAAATAAAGGTATTGCGTTTATCTACTATATATATATAAAGTAAGATCATAATCCTTTAATTAATTCCTAGACTTAAGTCAGTTTATAGACACAAAACCCCTTGAATGAAGGGAAGGGTTTATCACCTTGAAGAAATGCCCCATTGCACTGCCCAAAATTCATACCGTTATTCTGACAGATGCTTGCTCAATCCAAGGTCACAAAATTATTTTATTTTTTTCCTGCACATTTTATAGGTTCTGGATTTACATTTTGGTCTTTGATCCATTTTGAGTTGTGAATGGTGTGAGGCAAAGGTCTACTTTTTTGCATATGGAGATATAATATTTCCATCTGTTGAAAGATTTTCCTATGATTATCCTCTCATTCTTTGAATTGCTTTGTCACTTTAGTCAAAAGCTGATGACCATAGGGTAGGATTTACTTCTAGAGTCTGTTCCGGGTTTTTTTTGACCTATACATCAGTCCTTATACAAGGACTGTCTTAATTACTGTAGCTTTATAGTGAGCTTAGAATAAGTCCTTCAATTTTATTCTGCTTGTTCATCTTTTTTTTTCCCTTTTCCTTGAATTATTTTCAGTTCTTAGAATTCTCGTGTAAATTTTAGAATCAGTTGGTAAATTCCTACAAAATTAGGATTTTATTTCTTTGAGCTTGTCAAAGAAAATATGTAGATCAAGTAAGAATTTCCTAGATCTAATAATAAGTTGTCTTATTAGATCTAATATATTTTCTGCAGATTTTGTACATTTTTATCTACAAAATTATTTAAAGACAGTTTTACTTCTCCCTTTATAATCCGCATGCCTTTAATTTCTTGAAATTGCCTTATTGCCCTGCGTGGAATTTCGAGAGCAGACATCCTTGCCTTGTTTCCAAATTTAGGAGGAAAGTATTCAGTCTTTCACCATTAAATATGATGTTGGCTGTAGGTGGTTCATAGATGTCTTTTATCAGGTGGTGAATATTATTTCTATTCCTAGTTTGTTGACTTTTTAAAAAACTCATTGCAGGGGTTGGAGATGTAGCTCAGTGGTAGAGCACTCACCTAGCATGTATGAGGCCCTGACTTCAAATCTCCAGCACACAGGGAAAAAAATTAGAGAATATTAGACTTTGTCAAATGTTTTTCTGCATGCATCTACTGGAATGACCATTTAGACCTGCCTATTCTTTTGATAAAGCTTTTTATATATTAATTTATTAGATAGGACACCCAAAGCATGAGCCATGAAAGAAGAAAATGTTCAATAGGGCTTTATCAAAATTAAACTTTCACTCTTCAAAAAACACTCACAAGAAAATTAAAAGGTGTCCTGTACATTTCGAAAAGCTAAAAGCAAGTATTTTCAATACTTCAAACAGTAGGGAATCAATTCCAGCTGTATTTAAGCGAGGCATCTAAACTTCTGAATCTGAGGGAAATTATACCAAAACTGAAAAGCAACTATTGTGAAGTTAAGAACCAGAAGGAAAATGGTCTCTTCCCAGGACCATGTCATTCCGTATCCACCAGTCATCCTGCTTCATAGACTTCAAACACAATTTACCGCCTCCTGCCTCAGGGAGGACAGAGGAGTTTGCAGAGGTCTGTAGTTTCTATTTCTGATTTAGGTTTAGTTTAGTGTTTTCTTTTTTTCTTTTTTCTTTTTTTTTTTTGGCTGTTTGTGTTTTTTGTTTGTTTGTTTTTGGTAAGGCAAGGATACATGCTCTCTCTGCACAACTGGGGACATTTAAATTATGAGTCACTACACAAGAAACAAAAGGAATTCCCAAAGCCCTGTACATATATCCTTTAAGGGTTTTTTTTAAAAGGTTTCATGTATCATAAAATAACACGTAGAAATTGCATAAAAAAAAAACATTTCATAAGCTCTCCAAAGAAGGGCTCAGAATGATTATCTGTTGTAAGCATCATCTTGCCAAATAGTTATTACTCATGGAGTTGAGGGTGCTTGCATTCCTTCTAAAAATAGATCTTTCCATGAAAAAGCACAATATGTTATTGCTGCATGAGGTAAAACTACAAAAGAAGTTATTTTTATCTGCCAGGCAGTTAACTTTTGATTCTAAATGGAACCAAACAAATCGTTTACGAAGTTAAAAAAAAAAAAAAAAAAGGAACCCAGACATCCGGAAATTTGCTGTCTTTCTCTTCCTTCAGTTTACATTTCTGAAATACCTTTTCCTATTACATAAAACCATATTTTCTAGCCAATGATGTACAATAATAAGTGTCTCCAGCATGTAGAATTATAGAAGCCAGTGACTGTGAATTCAACCTTCCAAACAAAAATAGAAAGAGCATACCATTCAAAGAATAAAGAGTTCACCCTAAAACAGATTGTCTTTTTCTTTTATTTCTGTCCCAGAATCTGCATTGAAAGGCAGTACAGTATCACAAAGAGCCTGATCTGTAATTAGAAAGGTATAGTTGTAAAGATCTGTGTGGAGACACCAGCTCCATAGCTTCCTAGGCTTAGAACCTGGAGTGAACTTCACCATCAGCAGATCAGGGTCCCCCTCAGCAAGGTGGAGCAATGGTACCTCCCTCAGAGGCAGGGTAAATGAGACTTGGTGGGAGCCAAGCGTTTAGCACAGTGCCTAACACAGGGCCCGCACCGCTAAGGTTGGCAAGGAGGATCTCCACTGGTAGACTCACCCAGGATTTTGAAGAGGAATGCTTGGAAATGACAAGAAGAAAAAGAAAAAGAGTAAAAGGACATAAATAACAGAAGGACACAGCTTGACCTGGTGGTCTGCCCAGACATCAGATACTTTACAAGTATGCTATCATGTCAAACCACATCTCTCTATCTTGGTGCTTCAGGAATCACACATCAATTAATTTTCCACCCAGGATATGTGTAAAGTAGCTATTCATAAGTTCCTATTTTTTATGGTACAAGCCTAAATATCAAAAAGTTAAAGCAAAGGCAAAGCCAGAAAGGAAAGTCACACCTGGTGTCATCATATAGCTGCCCAGTGGTCAGCTTCAAAACTTGATCTAATTGTCTTTTTTCTTAAAAAAAAAAATTATACATGAATTTGGGTAAAAATGCAAAAATATTTATGGTAACATTATAACTAGGTAAAAAATTTGCATATCATGAGAACTAAGAGGTAATTCAGACAAATGAGGACACCATCTTATTTGGGAAAAAAACTATAACATTTGTGTTGGATTTTAATTATTTAAAATTTTTAGAATAAAAACTCCACCCCTCACACATACATCTTAAATATTTTCTATCTCTTTTTCTAAATATTAAAGTCTGAAATCACTGGCTGATAGGTGACACCCTTACCGACCCTAACCACCTGCAAGCTTCCCTTCTATCTAGTCCCGTGATGTATGAATGATCATAAGAGATAATTTCCTAGTACATGTGCCCTGTTCCCTGCATAATTAGTAACGATAGATTAAAAGAAATGGAAGTCAAGAAACCATTGAGTACAAATTGCAAAGCACATGGTTTTCAGAACTTAAAGGCTGATTCTTGGAACCAGCCATCTGAAAACTTGAGGAGTTCTTGACTTACCCTAGAAGCACCACAGTCCTGAGTTACCAGAGAGCCCAGAAGTAAAAGAGGGCCCTTAGGGAGTTTCTTGCAGGATGCTAATTATCAGCCTAAAACTCAGAGAAGGCCATCACTTTTCTTCTTCAACCCACTCCCATGGAAGGCTGCAGGTGAGCCATTGGGCAACCTTCCTTGTGCCTGAGACACAGGACAGAGAGGGGGAGAGGAGAAGGAAAGATAAATAAGTCACAACAAAGGAGCAGGGACAAGACCAGAAGGAACCCTTGCCATTCTTGAGTCCAAGAAGCTCCTCTGTCAGACGAGGCAACTGAAGGAAGGAAAGACAAATGGTACCATGAGCAGGGGGTGTTGGTGCTCCAGTCCAGAGAAGCCTGATGCCTCTTGGGCTTCAGGGCTGCCCAGAGCTGCCACAACCCATCCTTCCCTTGCAGGGAAGTAACAGAATCTCTATTTTTGGACAAGATCCACAATCTCATGCTCCTAGGACTTCCATAGAGAAATTCCCAACATTGCGAACCTCTTCCTGGAGGCAATGACCAAAAGGACATATTTCTATTTCTTAGATTGGAATGATTTGGGTCCAACACAGTCAGGTAGATAAGATTTGGCTTTTAGCCAGGTTTGGCTCTTTTTTTTTTTTTTTTTTTTGACAAGAAGCTGGAGAACTTTCAGAAGCATGATTTGTGGGCTTTGGTTCATGGTGTCTTTAGGAATTATATACCAAAACACATACACACATACGTGTGTAGCGTGCAAACGCCTCCTAACGTCATGTTTTCCCAACTGTCTTGGGCTGCTGCCCCACTTCCTGACATCATGAACAGGATGTGACCCAACAGGATGTAGCGGTCCCTTGTTTTCCACTTTCCAGCTCTAAAAAACCGATGTCTGGATTTAATGACTTGATCACTGACCTCTGGTGACCATGGACAACAAGAGGAAAATCCACCCTCCAGTAACCTGAGCCTCACAGCCTCATGGAAGTCTGGACTTTCTGCAGATTTCCTCTCCCTTGGCAGGTGACATTAGCTCTTAGGATCATTCATAAGAACTGAACAGCTGACCCATCACCCTTCTCCTGTGTCTCTGCCTGGACTTGCAGTTGCAGTGGGTGAACACTCCACACTACAGAAGACCACAGGGACCATGGGATCACCACAGCCCAGCATCCACACCCCAGCCCCCTACTGCACACTCCACTGGATCCTCTGAGATCCTGGGCACTTGCCCAGCTGGATGTGTGAGGGTGTCTGATCCTGGCTCCTTCTAAAGAGCTGTCATTTATCAAGTGCCTGCTCAGGATCTGCCCTGTGCCAACTCTTCACTGATTCAATTATGTAGGTATTATTACTCCATTTTATAGATGGGTTGACTGAGGCATGAAAGGTTAGGTTATAGGCTCAAGGTCAATGTTTTTACTACTCCAGCACACTACTAAGGAAACGGCAGCAGAGGAACCTAGAGACCTGGGAATTGTCCGGTACGGGCAATAGCAGACTAAAGATGCCCTGGGAAGGAAAGCACACCTCCTTCCACTCAGCACCAGCTCCTCTTAGTCACGTGACATGCACCAGATTGTCAAACCTTTCTGGGTCTCACATCTGTCATTTCCACTGGTCCTTGAGATAATGCCTGCTGCAGACTGGCTCTTCTACTGTCTTTGCTTTTCTTCCTGTGACAGAGGAATACTTGTGTGGCTGCCCCTCCCGTTCATGTCCAACAGAGAAGTGACAGTGTAAAAAAGGAGGAAGGGAACAGGCTGTCCCAGAATGGCCTGAGCTTTCAGAGCTGGAATCTCAGTGGTCAGTGCTCAGCCATCAGACCACTGCCATACCCCCATCAACATTCCCCCAGGCTCTCCCAGACCAGTTTGAGAGAGCAAGGAAATAGCATCAGTAATGTAAAGGTACCTCTGTCTTATTGCAAAGCCATTGTCCACTGTGTCACAGACGGAGGAAAGTTGGGTTTTGGAAGATTCAGGAGGGAACTATGAATCCTATTAGGCAAATGGGTTAAACCTCGGCTTCCCAAGGACCATCTAGTGGGATGTCCAGTAAGCAAATGGAACTCTCTCGTCTGATGAAAACCTAAAAGCCTAAACAGCACCTTGATTCTCCCACAATGGAATTTTATTAATGAGACTCTAAACCAGCTCCCATCAAATGAATCTCCTTGTCTTAATTTACCACTAAATAAGATTCAATAAACATTGCATTTTAGGAACTGTGGCTTGTGGTTGCTAACAATTTATAAGCCAAAATGAACCCTTCTATAACTCTATACTGTATTCTGAATTAACCTTCAGATGATTATGATATTTCAAAACTATGTGGTGTTTAAAGGACAAATACAGTCTTTTTGAACTCAGATAAAAGAGTTCTTTCTTGTTGCTTTTTGGTATAAATGATAAAAATGATCATAAATGAACCACACTGAGGACATCAGAGACATAGGTTTCAAGTGGTCTTATTTCTAAATCATATCATTTTGAATTGACCACCTTTTCCTAGTGTTAGTTATTTACATACATAAATTTGGGTGCCTATTACATGGTGAGCTGCTAGCTCCTCTTCTAAACCCATAGGTCAGGCATTGCGCTTTGCACATAGTAGGCTTCCAAAAAATGTTACAGAAGCTGGGCGCAGTGACCCACGGCTATAAGTAATCCCAGCAACTTGGAAGGCTCAGGCAAGAGGATTGTGAGTTCAAAGCCAGCCTCAGCAACTTAGTAAGGCCCTAAGCAAGACCCTGTCCCCAAATAAAACACAAAAAGGGCTGGGAATGTTGTTCAGTGGTTAAGCACCCCCAGTACCCCCCCCCCAAAAAAGTTAGAGGACTTAAATTTAAACAAAAAGTAACGTGCTAATAAAAAAATTTTTAAAAAGTGACACATGCTTGATAACCAGAATTCTTACTATTGAGCAAAATATTCTAGAAGGTTCAACATATTTATTTAAATGCTTTTCAAGTGAATTTTGAAATAAATATCATATCCAAAGGAACATCAAACCAAATGCTTTTTTTTTTTTTTGTACCAGGGATTGGACACAGGGCCACTTAACTGCCGATCCACATCCTCAGCCCCTTTTATATTTTATTAGAGACAGGGTCTTGCTAAGTTGCTGAGGCTGGGTTTAAATTTGCAATCTTGCTGCCTCAGCATTGGGATTACAGGCATGTGCCACCTACTGGCTCCAAATGTTTTCTTTTTAAGTAAAAGTCTAGATATGTTCCAAAAAATACCATCATACAAAATCCCTCTTTTATTATAACCATCTATAGCAGTTGTTCTCAGTTGTGTCCACAAATCCTGATACCTGGGCCTAATCTTTACAGATTATTTGATCCAGCAATTAAATTAATGATTCTTTTTAAAAATTTTAATGTGTACTGGAGGTTGAGAAACTTCAGTGTATTCTTTAAAAATATATAATTTTCCAAAATATTCAGCCTCTCTAGTAATTAAAGAACAAAGAAATAACTTATCATTGTCTCTGATTATTATATAGGTAAATATTTAGAAGAATGCTGATTTTCAAGCATTAGCCTAGTATTCTTTCAAACAGTGAGTTACTACCCATTCATGAATTATGAAATTAAT
Source organism: Marmota marmota marmota (assembly GCF_001458135.2). Lineage (NCBI taxonomy): Eukaryota > Metazoa > Chordata > Mammalia > Rodentia > Sciuridae > Marmota > Marmota marmota. The sequence goes on along the minus strand of NW_026000076.1, from coordinate 4,547,419 downwards.
TTAGTGGACCATATGTGGTATTTTTAATTTTTTTTTAAAGAAAGGAAAGGAAGAAGAGAGTTCATTGCATCTGGTCAGAAAAATACTAAACTGTCTTTCAACTCTGTGTGTGTGTGTGTGTGTGTGTGTACATGCAGAGGACCACTACATAAAATGTATTTCTTAGAGGGGTTAAGGGGCATAAGGCACAAAGAATACTCAAATATAGAGAAAAGCACTCTCTCTGGATGCTGGTGGGATATATAATCAGACATGATTTTTTATTGAGGGCCTGTTGGCAACAACCCTGAAAATGTTCACTTTGACCTGGGAATTTATCCTAATGATGTAATCTCTCAAATGTACCTTAGCATGTAAGGATATGCATTTTCTTTCTGTTCACAATAGTGAAAATTTTAAGGCATCTAACCATATAGATTAAATGCATCATTCATGGACCAAAATGCAATGCAATCATTAAAAATAATGAAATAAGTTTATGTCCATTGATTTGGAATACTGTTCAGATATGTTGAAAAGAAAAAAGCAGATTATGAAATATTAGGGGCCACATACATCCACTTTGGTAAGTAAATATTTGTAAAAATTTTGATGTTGTGGAGAAGAGAGGTTAAGCCCTCCCCCTGGGCTGCTGTGTCCTGGCTCTGCCTCTTTGCAGCTGCGTGGTCTTGCTCAAGGAACTTAGCTTCACTGGAAAATTATTGTTTCCGCCTCAGAAGACTCTCCTGAGAATGACCTGGGTTAATACATGTAAAACCTTCCAAGCAGTGCCCAGCACCGAGGAAGCACCCAAGAGATAGTGGCTCTGTGTTTTCCAGAAAGAGAACGAGAGATTTCACATCATAAACCAACAGTGACCACTCTGCATGCTATGATTACTAGTAAATTTCACTTTCTTCTTTATACATTGTAATCAGGAAAAAAGATAAAACAGCATAAAAATTTAAAAGTATGTTATTCTATCTTCAGGTCCTAAAATGTCTTATTTGACAACTTGAGGTTAAAAAATAAATAATAGTAAAATAAGAATAACAGGAGCAACACATTCTTATTGGATTTTGCTTACATCTTTAAAGAGATAAGGCGTGTGGGATTTTTGCCCAATCAAGCAATAAATTCCTTTTTGGAATTACATTTTACTAATTTTGGAGTGTCTGTAACTTCAGCGGCTGCTACAAAGATTCTGTTTTCTCATCTCCTTTTCTAAAAGGTGGTCTGCTTTCTCTCACTTTATCAATTCAAGCCAGTCCACTGACAAAATCTGTATTAAAGTTGCATGCACTACTATGCAAAGCTACTCCTGTCCAATATCATACCTTAGGCGGCTGCATTTCTCACAGAATGATGATGACTTTACAAAGAAAACAGTTGGAACTGAGCTGTCCCTTGTGTTTATTCCTGAGTTACCAATATGGACCTTAAATGGCAATTGTGTGTGGGTGGGGAGATTCATTATTAAAGAAAATGGGGAATTACAGAAATGCATGGGGAAAGAAAAGGATTTAAAAATCATCCATTGTTTCTCCACTCATACTCCATTATTAAGGCGCTAGTAATTTTCCTCCCAGTCTTTTTCTTTGTTATCTTAGGCGGCTGTAGTCATGTTATTGGCACAATTAAGCAAACTGCTTTTTCACTTGGTATCAGATCAAATGTAGGCATCATGTAATCATTTCCACAAGTATAATTTTCACAAAAACATTTTTAACAACTGCATAAAGTTTTCTTGAGTGATTTAATCATTTCTCTTTTAGAGCACATTCAGATTGTTTTCAAGTTTTCTACTATAAATAGAACTACAAAAACTGTTATGCATAAGCTTTTTATGTATGCAAAATTATTTTAGCTTTTGCATGTGTTCAAGCCAAAAATAGAATCATTGTGTCGGAGGTCATGAGCATTTTAAGTCTTAGAATAGTTGTTGACATATACAACTTGTTACTGAGGAAAAACCTAAAAACGAAAACAAAAACAAAAAAATTCATCCAAGTCAGGAGTGGTGGTGTGTGTCTGCCTGTAATCCCAGTAACTCAGGAGGCTGACACGGAGGGATCTCAAATTCCAAGCCAGCCTCAGTATTTTAGCAAGACCCTGTCTCAAAATAAAAAAATAAGAAGGGGTAGGGATGTGACTCTAGGTTCAATTCCTAGTACCAAACAATTTTTAAAAACTTTTTGTTTCACTTGCTTTTTGACTTAAAAATGACTAAATTCGGAGGTCACGGAGCTGGACAATGTAATATTAGTCTCCCACTAGCTTTTCTGTAGATCACACCTCCGATGTGTGAGCTATGATGATAGTGGTTGTCTAGGTTACTCTTCAGGGACCTGAAAGCAGCTTTGGTGAAAAGCACTGACTCTTCACTTGGGCCTGTGGATGTCCCAGAAAGAAATGGCTCTGCACCTCTGCCTTCAAATAGTGTCTGTCTCCTTTGTTGCCTTAATCTTTGAGTTAGAATCTACCCAGCTTTGCATGTAGACCTGTTAATCAGTTCAGAAATGTTCTCTTCCAGATTTAATAGAGGGTAAACTTGACCTAGACTCACCTAGTTTCTCCATTCTCAAGACTTTTAAAGACGTCTGTCAGCCACCTTGACCAGAAACACCAAACCATGAAATCAGTGAGAAGAGGTGGCTCCCGGGTTCTGGAAGGTCTCCACCTAGTCCCAGAAAAGACACGGATATTGCTTCCCTTTATAATTAGCCTGTTTTACATCTGCAGAACCTCAACCCCCTGGAGTTGAAAATATGTTTTGTGAACAAACCTCCCTCTTCTTTCTTTGGCCACTGAATAAAGTCTTTCTTTCTCCCCAACACCCATCTCTCAGACATTAGTGTATCCGTGGGATGAACTTCTGAACCGGGATTTGGTGTCAGACTGACTCCACTATCCAATTACTCTTCTCCCTTGGAATTGGCATCATAAATTTGTTTAACTCTTTAAGAAAGCATTGGCAGTATATATTAATTTATCTGCAGCTTTGTTTCAAAAAAGGATTTAAAGTGATTCATAAAAGCCAACAGTTAAACAACTTTTAAGAGATAAAATTAGGGTAAAAGAGAAAAATAAGAAAAGTAACAACTAGCATTTTATTGAATAATTATTCACTGATTATTATTCACTGATTATAATTATTCACTAATTATTATCAGCTCTAAGCCCATCATGTATAATCTCATTTAATTCCTGCAGCAAAATCATTTCTAGACAAGAAAACTGAGGCTTGGAAAGTTAGCAACTTGCCATATTTTACAAAACCAGTAAAGGGCAGAGCTATAATTTAAGCTCTCAACCATTATGCTGTACTTCATTTGGGGGTGCAGTGAGGTACATTTTTCTAAGGCTAAGTTGTTTCCCATTGATCCATGCAGAAAGAGATAGGAAAACTTGAAGATCCCATGCTGTTCATAAATAAACCGATTTCTTCTAACTGTGAGCATAACTATTTCATCAGCCTTTCTCCAACATTTAGATCTTTTCATTTTAAATGTGTATCTTTAAGATGTTTATGTCACTAAATGCTATATACATGTTATTTTCATGTTAAAATCTGGAGTTGGGTATTTTTCCATAGGCTTATGTTTTTTTTTCTCTAAATTTGTATGTCTTCCTTGATGAACTGGCCAGTTCTTTCCTTTACCCATTTTTCTATTATTTTTCCCTTCAATTTTTATGATCATACCTGACACTAAAGATACAAGATTTTTCAGAAACTATTTGAAACAAATAGGATAACCTCTAATTTTGAGATCAGAAAAATTTATATGAATTTATGCTGCACAGTCAGGTATTTTCTAATATGATTCTTTCTGTCATTCGAAAAATCAGTATTTCACCTTCTAGAACCTTGACAAATATTAAAACTTAAATCTGTGAAGTGTTTCGATGACATAATGTTCCCTTAACCCTAATTCATCAGGAATGTATTTGGGGGCATGACGTTGAGCTGAGAACACACAGCGATTCTTTCTCTTTATGTATAATTACTGTTTACTCATGATTTTCTTAATTTATGGTTTGTTTTTTATTTGATGTATGTATTTGTTGATGTGTAGACTTGTTCTTGCAGGGACTAATTTTATTTATTATTTATACATTCTATCTCTTTATAATATATATTGAGCTCTTATATATGTAATGTGGAATATCTTGAAGCCATTGAATCTTCTGCACAGAACACTGTTTCGTTATTGTAGCTCTATCATGTGTCCTGACCCCCGTACTCCCTTATTGGCATAGTCTCCTTTCAGATTTGATGACTTCTGCCAGGGATGGAGCTCAGTGGAAGAGTCTGTGCTTCGCATGTGTGAGGCCCTTGTTCAATCCCCAGAACAACAATAACAACAATTTGATTTTTGATGAATCCTTGCCTAAATACACAAGTAGATAAAGGCTATTTTGCCAAGACTTCTCCCCCACAAAATAATCCCATTAGATCTGGTTGGAAATAGAATTACACCTATGAAGTATTTATTTTGAAAGAAGTCACATCTTCACAAGTTTTGCCTTTCTAGGTGTGGGCCTTCTGTTTAGTCAAAGCCTTCTTTTGTGTTTTTCACTATGATTTGTGCTTTCGTTTCTGTCATATCAATGCCAAGTCTCCCTTCTCCTACCTCCACAGTTTTACTTTGGCTCCTCAGATTCCTCGAGAATGAACATCCAAATGTAACACAATAGGACTTTTGTTTAGGGAACAGAAGAACTCCTCCTTGCTTCTCATTTAATGAAACAATTAGCAAAAATGCTGCCTGAGAAGCCCTGGCCATATCTAGAAGGATAGAATTCTCTAAGTCATTTGTTGTATCTGGTTCATAACCACTTAGTCATGTGGCCGGTTGAAAGTTATTTGGCTCCATCTTCTGGGTTGAATTGCTAGTATTTGGAGGAAGGACAGGGCCTTGGGTAGTTAGGGAGGTGCCTAGGGTCAAGATTGCAGAAGGAACCTGCCCTTGGGCCCTGGGTGCCTCTTCCTCTAACCTGGCCCAGCAGCCCCAGGGAACTGTCTGCTGTGAGGCAAGCCAGTGGTTGAGGGAGGGAGTCACCCTCTTTCTCCTCTAGCCTGGGGGGTGGGAGTTTGCTGGTCACCATTGAAGAGCACTTGGTCCTGCCTGAAAGCACAACAGCATTCTTGCTTATCCAGGTTCCTACTGCCTTTAGGTAGCAAAAGACATCTGTAAGCTAGGCATCCAGACTCCGCAGCCCTGTCTGAATGCTTTTTCAGATTCCCCAAAGCCAGTCCAATTCCACTGGAGGAACACTTTGTCTGTTTGTTGGTCAATGGGTTCATGATCTGCCCTCCAGCCTCTGCTGCCCTCTCTGCCTAGAACAAACACCAACCCAAAAGTAACCCCAAAAAAATCCCAGAGTAGAAAATCCAAGAACTCAAAATAAGCAGCTATAACAAAATACATGACAAAACCTCCATGGGGGGGGGGGGGTGTTGCTAGGTAAATGTGATGATGAATCCGATCCTCTTTGTATACAAGTCAAACAGAGAACAACATGTTTCTGGTTTGGGGCTGTGGTAAAATGGGCAGATGCTTCAATATCTTTATGTGTGTACTTTAAATCTTGAGTGGTGTTCTTGTTGAAATAAACAGTTCAAAAGATAAGGGAGTTGAGTCGGGGACACATGAATTTTACACATTCTCATTGGTTAGGAATTGTTCTAAAAATGAAGAATTTAAGAGGATGAAACACAGAATGAGAGATTAAAAGAAAGTAGAAAAGAAAGGTGGTGGAGCAAATAAGAAGGAAGAGAATATCAGAGAACAGAAATGTGACATTGATGGAGGTCGGAAGGATGGTGGAATGAGATGGATATCATGACCCTCGGTACATGTATGATTCCACGAATGGTGTGACTCTACATCGTGACCAACCAGAGAATTGAAATGTTGCACACCATTTGTGTGCAATGAATTGAAATGCATTCTGCTGTCATGTACAACTAAGGAGAACAAATAAAAATAAAAATAATTTAAAAAGAAATGTGACAGGGGTCGCAAGAGGCACACACAGAATACCAAGAAGACCCTGGAATAGTCTCACGAAGCAGAGCAGGTAGTTAGCCTGGGGCGGGTGTACCTGCCTACCATCATCCCACACAATCAGCTCACAACAATCCTCAAAATTATCACCCAGTACAACAATTTATGCTCTTACTAATGATCCTATGTCATTAAGAAAATTGAGGCTTAAATTTCCCCTATTTGAAACAGCCATGCTGCTCTGTTTCGGTATAGTATTATTTGTCTCTGAAATATCATACTATAGATATGTCAACCCTTAAAGGAGACCACCACTGAAGCCTTGAAAGTCTGACCGGAACTTGCACAAGCAGCAGCTGGAAGGAAGTGTGCCCAGGCACAAGTCATGACTGAGGGCACTGGACCCCTTGGGAACTGCTCTTCATAGAAAATTTCCAGCTGCATAAGTGTGTGTCACAGCTCTGAACATCACATGTTCTATTGTGTTCTGTGTGCTAAGAAAGAGCCTGAGCCTGAGACATAGGAAGCCATCAACATGTATTTGTTGAATAATTTTCATTGGAAATGTTGAAATAGTGTTGGATTTCTTTGCTAATGATGCCATAACAAAATACCATAGAGTAGGTGGCTTAAAAAGCAGAAAATACATTTCTTCATAGCTTTGAAGGCTGGAAGTCCAAGATCAAGGTGTTGGCAGGTTTGCTTTCTCATCTACCCGTCCCTGCACCAGGGGTTGAGCCTAGGGGCACTCTGCCACTGAGCTACGTCCCCCCACCCTTTTTATTTTAAGACAGGGTCTCTCTAAGTTGCCCAAGCTGGTCTTAAATTTGCAATCCTCCTGCCTCAGCCTCCCTCAGTAGCTAGGACTACAGGAATGCACCACCCCACCTAGCTAGGTTTGCTTTCTTCTTTCTAGGTTTGCACTCTCCCATTTGGTGTAAATTAAAGGAAACTATTATTTCATAACCTCTCTCCTGGTTTGTAGGTGGCTTCTGCCTGTGTCTTCACATGGTCTTTTCTCTGTATGTGTCTGTGTCCTAATGTTCTCTTCTTATAAGGACACCAGTCAGGTTAGATTAGGACCCAGCCTAACAACCTCATTTTAACCCTTTAATAGCGCCATCTCCTAATACAACCACATTCTGAGGTATTAGGAGTTAAAGCTTCAACATATGAATTTTGAGGGGACACAATCCAGCCCCAAGCAAGTGTAAACATTTAAATAGTTAAACTTCAATTATCTAGAACTCTCAGTCACCAATCTATAATTCTTCAAATTTTCTGACTATCTTACACCATAGAGATGGAGCTTCTTTACTGGCATCCTTAAAGCAAAGGGAAACAGGAAAATACCATATCCCTGAGACCCCTCTTCACTCTTAAAAACCTAGCCAAGTTATAAGGTAACAATAAGAGCAAGCCTAGGTCTGAAAGTCAAGATGTGTATTATCTTGGAGGACAGTGGCTTTATCTTGTGCACACTAGGAAAATAGAGCAACTTAGTGTCATCTGTAGAAAGCTGCTTGGTTGCATAGACACCAGGAAAGTTGCTCCTTGGGATGCTGGTCAGACAGACAAGCTAATACTGAGAAGATCACTGCTTCTGTAACCTGGGCATGGCAAATCACAGTGAGGGAGAGAGATGCTATCTGTTTGGTCTCTCACCACTGAACTCTTCTTGGCTGATCTCATGTAAATTTTCCCCCAATAAATCCTATGTCTCACGCACTGTTTCCAGGCACTTTCATTGGCCTTTCCACATCTTACCCCACAGCCCTGGAACAACTGGGCTGTGGACATGACAGTTGTCATGCAAGACCCACTGCAGAAATCAGTGCAAATGGAAAATGAGCAACACACAGGGAAGCAAAAAGAAGGAACCACATGGTCCTATAGTTTTATTTTCCACCATCCAAAACACAAGGTAAAATTACCATGTAGAATTCAGTTAGAAGACAGATTCTGAGCCCCACCTCTTGATTTTAATCTGGTGGGTCTGGGGAGGTGGGGGGGTGGGCTGAGAATCACCCTATTTAACAGGCACCCTGGGAAGTTCTGTTGAGGAGCCACATTGTTAGAAATGGTAAGCAGTGGCATTGAGACATATAGCCAGTTAAAGACCCCAAGCCCTCAGCTCCTGGCCACTTAGCTCATTCATGGAATAGCACAGATGCACTTTCCCATTTGGTGTAAATTAAAGGAAACTATTATTTCATTATTAACAAATTCGTTTTAAAATTATTTAATACTAGCTAGATGTTTTCATATCAGTTGGGGACAAGCTATGTGGCAGGTATATAATAGCAGACTTCTGAATTAGCCATTTTAAAGACAAGGAAACTGAGATTTATAGAAGGTAAGTTAATGTGCCCAAGATCACACAGCTGGCAAATATTCAAGCCTCTGCGTCAGCCTGAATGCAAACCTTCAGTGATTCCCAGACAACAAAATCATGAATGCATCATTTAAAACTGTTCAGTAAGAACTTGTACCTAGTTCTTTAAAATACTCTACATAGGAAATAAATTCATTCCAGATTGTTCTCTGGTTTGTAGCATAGTGAATATCCTCCATTCTAAGATAATTTTAAGATTTAAATAAGAAGCAACATTAATAGCTTGAGATCATTAAACACTAAAGTAAACCAATGTAGCATACAAGATGCCTCTCAATTTTGGAAATGTTAAAATGCAATAAATAAATTACAAAAGTAAGAATAAAGATGAGGGGAAATGTCTTAGAATCAGTGAGGGGGGGGGAAGCATTCCTGGTTTGACAACACAGCCACAGGCTTACATCGCCATCTGCTGTCAAGTAGTGGTAACTACATCAGTCCTCAAAGCCAGGGTTTTACCTTAACATGGAAAGGAGGCTGGTACCTCTCTATTGCCCAATCCTCTAACAGAGGGGACGCAGCGTTCCGTGGAAAACATGGATATGGAATAAAGGAGGAAATAAGAATGAGAGTTAAAAATAAGGATAGAAAAATAAATAAGATGGGAGAGAAAAACGAAAACAAATTAGGGAAGGGGTGTCGTCTCTGTATTAGTACCTGTCTCTTACTAAAACCTGCCAGGTACTTTGCATATTTTATCTCCAACTTATTTTTATTAATCTGTCTTACCAGACGTTTGCCTTTTTCATTTTTCCAGTTTTTTTCAAAGAACAAGCTTTTGTTTGTATTGATCATCTCTCTTGTATTTTTATTTCTTTTTCACTTTTTTTTTCTTCCTGACTGTCTGCATCATTTGCTTTTTTCTACTTGTTTTGGCTTTTAGTTTTCATACATATGCCATGTGGTTGTAAATCACAGAATTTCAGAGCTGGAAGGAAACCTCGAATAATCCGACTCTCCTTTCTCATTTCACAAAGAGGCTCAGAAAGAAAGATAATATGCCTTATGTCCTACAGCTGGTACCTAGGTTTCCACATTCATGATTAATTGCTCTTTCTCCATGCAGACCATCCCTTCCCCCTCCACCCTTCTGTCCTCTTTATTCCCTTTCCATTTCTGCCTCCCCCCACTCAGAGCAGAAAAAAAGATAAATCATCAGATTGACAGAATTCCAGATTTATAGGCAAAGCTTCCTCTTCAAAAGATCCATATGTAAGAATTTTAAAATCAGAGCACACTTGACTTGGTGGTTAGCAGATTCCCCTGTCTTTACAAAACTGCACATTTATTCCAGATGGACAGGTTGCCCATTGATTCAGGGAGAAAAAAAAAATCACAGGTAACCAAATACAACAAAATTTTAGAAAATAAAATTCAATCTGCCTCTTAGAATCTTATGCTCATACCCATTAAAAATTGAGATTTATTATGATATATAAGAAAGAAAATATGTATTTTTTTAGTAATCAGTGTCAAATGCAAAGGTAGTCTTATATTTCAGACTAAACAAATGAGCCAGTTACAAGGTTTATTAAATTGTGCAGTAAAAGAACTGGCCTGAGAAGGTTAAAAAGACGCTGAAGTTTGACTTGGGGGCCCCAGCTTGCCTTTCATGTCCCTGCTTGGTCTTCAGAAGTGCTGGTGGCCTTGAGGTCTGGGTCTCTTCCTCTCTATCAAGGCCTGTGATAAGAAAAGAATCTGGTATTAGCCATTCCTATCTCATCACAAGTTTATTACTCAAGTGCCCTCTCTCAGGGTCATTTATATTTTAAGTTTTCCTCCAACATGGGTTAAAATGTTTCCTTGTGAATTTAAAAAAATTTAAGTAGCATTGACAGGCAGGGCGGGCATGGAGGAGTGAATGGTCCTCCTTGCCCTGGGGTTGAAGATTAAACACAGGAGAAACAACTAGGCAAGCATAGAAACCAAGTTTTATTTAAGAAAGGGAGACAGACTTCTCAGGAGAGAAGGGACCCAGAGCTGGGTATCCACAGGACTGGGTGTGTCTTGCCTTGTTATAGATCACAGGTTCCCTCTCCCTCACCACCTGCCTACTGCCTAAGGGCGGGAAAAGAGCAGCCCAGTGAGTCATCATTGGAAACTCCTTATGTTGGGAGGAGGGATTCCCTGGAGGTGTTAGCAACCCATTTCCTTTTCTTTGATAATTAGCCAATTAGCCCCCATCTCTCCCATTTACTACCTATCTCATTTACCATCTATGCTGACCACCTGTCCTTTGCCCTGTCTCAGAAGGAACTTTTTCAAGTGCCTTGGAAATCATTCCACTCACTCTAAGACCCTGCATATTTCATGGCAACAGCACTTTCCAAAGGAAAAAAAAAAATTTTACCAGTGTTAATAGTTGTTACACACACACACACACACACACACACACACACACACACACACAGAGGTATACTGTGGTCAGATCTCTAATGTATTAATGAACACCTCAAGACTAAGAGAGGGAAATAGAGAACAATATTTCCAAAACACATTAAGTGCAGGACATTTCTTTTCTTAAAGAGAGAGTGGGAGAGAATTTTTTAATATTTATTTTTTTAGTTCTCGGCGGACACAACATCTTTGTTTGTACGTGGTGCTGAGGTTCGAACCCGTGGTGCTGAGGTTCGAACCCGGGCCGCACGCATGCCAGGCGAGCGCGCTACCGCTTGAGCCACATCCCCAGCCCAGCAGGACATTTCTTTAAGGAGCATTTACAGCTCGGATGTTTCTCATGACACACAAGAAGGATCAGGTCTCCAGAACCATCAGGAATCATTCTAAAGGTATTCAAAAGCTTTGTGGTTAGACCTCTAGTTATTCACTTAAAGGCATAGAAAGAAGAAAATGGTTTCTCAAGAGTGCTGCGGACCCTGAAGAACTTCAGCAAGAGGTGTCTGAGAGATGGGTACAAATACTTGGTGCTGGAAAGTAGAAAATTTCTTGATGTCATTTATGGGCCTCTGCCCTCCACAAATGTAGGAGACGAGAGAAATGATTATGGTACAAACGCTGCCCCCGCTAATATGGAGCTAACTGGAACTGGTGGGACCAAAGAACCACAGCGAAGCAGACTGACCATTCTGCCCTAGCAGCTCCAGCATCTGATCTTCCACAAAATTTGAGAACTGTGCAATCAGACTGCTCCAAGCTTCTCCATTACATCCAGAAGTCGGCATTATCTTATTTGATTCAGTTGATGAAGGACCAACCTCGGTTTTGAAACCACCCATGAAAAAACAATGTTGAGTGGAAAAAATGTGAGCTGACTCTGCAAATACACCACTGTTTCTTTGTAACATGCCCTAAAAAGCAAACTAGATTATGTTATTTAAGGAGTAAAATGACAGGAGGTACGTACATTTAAGTGAGAGGATGGTGACTAATTTAGAACAGTGGTTACCTCTGAGGTGGAAGGTGTGGCAGAGGTTGTATCTGAGAAGCAACATCATGGTCTCATTCTAGCTCTTATATTAGGTGGGGGTTCAGGGTGTTCCCATCATCGGGACTTTTAAATGACATATATTACGCACAGAACATGCATGCATTACATACCACTTTTATTAAAATATTTCGTATACACAAAAGAGATATTAACATAAATAATATAATTCGGCATATATAATCTCTTGTAATTAAAAAAAAACAATAAAGCAAACCAAAGGTCCCTTAGGGCTAGATGAGAACTGTGTTCCAAGGAGCACATTCAGGAAGGGTACCTGGTGGCTGTGTGTCCCCAGTGCCTCACTTCCCCTGAGAGTTTTCCTCACTTGAATCTTGCTGCCCCACCCCAACTCAGCCCCCAAAGTCTCACTCCTGATTTGAGTTCCCTTGGGCCCAAGGGGAACACAAGCCTCTCTCCTGCCTTCTGAGCACAACCAGGGAATGCACTTTCCCAATGCCATTCTCCAAAGAAAGGGAGGGTGATTGGGAAAGATGGAGTCACAGGCAAGCACTCCATGTGTGGCAGGCCAGGCCCTCCTCGCCTTCCCACCATCTTCCCTGGGGTTCATCTTCAGCGACACTATGTCACTTGGGGCTCTCCAGGCAGCTCCAAGCATCTAGGCCTTGGTCTGTGCTGTTTCTCAGTCTCCTACTCATTCCCCACCACTCAGCTCGGGTGTCCTCTCTCAGGAAGGTTTCCAGAAACCACGGTGCTGGGCAAAGAACCCTCATCAGTATATCTTAAAATCAACCACTGAGCATGTCCTCCCTGAAGGGGACAGATGTTCCTTTTTGTTTGAGCCCTCAAGTTGATCCAAGCTCTAACACAAAGTAAGTGCTCAGTTAATCCTTTTTTAATGAAGATAAGCAAAAAATAACCAAGGTTCCAGAGACCAGATTTCTAATCCAAACATATCAAGAAGAAAAGAAGGATTTTATGAAACTCCAGCTTCTTCATCCTGAAATGACCACAGTCCAGCTCCAGCCAGCTGGGACCTGTCTGCACACAGACCCTGCTTGGATTCCTTCCCCCACCTCCTGCCTCTTCTCTAAGCCAAACAGCTCTTGATGCCACTGGATCTGCCTTATACACCTTGAGGTACTCCTGGACCAACCACAAAGGCCCAAGTTGCATCCTTCATCTCCCTTCTCACTTCTGGTCTGGTGGGTGGGTGGGGGTGGGATGAGTCTTTTTGGCTGACAGGAAAAGCAAGTTGATGAAGAACAGAACCACCAAGCCAGAATCAATGACCCTGCCCTCCTAGAACCTCTATTGGCTCTTTGAGGTGAGCCTTTTCTTATTCCTGGAAGATAAACTGCTTTATCAGATTAGGGTATCACGGGATTTTAACCAGGAGCAAAGCATGCTGGGAACTCAGCCACAGGAGCTGGTGTGGAGAGGAAGGAAGCTTGAGGAAAGAGGAATGACGGGTGCGAGGTCGTACAAATATGCTCATATCCACGTATTTCAAGGATGGGATATTTCTAAGGTTTTTAGGGTCTGGTATGTGTGGGGCAGCTGATTGTTCTTTGGCTGGAGCTTTAGTCTGCACCTGAGAGAACTGCCTGAGCCAAAGGAGTAATGGTCAGACACTGGAAAGCAAGATCAGCAACCTGAGTGGTGCTGATTCCATCCTTGTGTGGAGAGATCGGGAGAGGAGCGAGATTCCAGCATCTGTGAAGAGCAGCTGGAAGTGAAAGAAGGTGCCCAAGGGCTTTGGAAGAAGTGAGAATTAGCATGTTAGTAAAGATGAAAGGAATCATGAGAACCTTAGGGGTAGACATAAAGGACCCTGAGGGAGATGGTGAAGAGACACTGGGAGAGAGGAGAAAATGTCATGGCCCAGGGCCTGGATGGGGGTTGTAGTGGGAAATGGAGGTAGGGAAACTGAGAGGTTGGTGCCTTGTCTGGAGACACAGGAAGCTAATGCCTAGCCGGAGTGCCCTCTCAGTGAGGAATGCATGAAATCAGGCCCCAGTGGCGGATGGAATAAAAAAGGAAGGCAGGTTTGTTCAAGATGTCTGCAGACAGGAGCCTTATAGCATGTCCCTACCTCCTAAGAAGAGGCTGGGGAGGTGGTATGCCTTGCATTTTCTCTGTGTATCCACATACACAGAGAAAATGCAAGGCATACATAAATACATGTCCATGTATATATATATATAAAGTTTCAAACATGCAAAAGTACAGAAAATAGCTTAATGAATCCTCTTGTATATTCCCTCAGCTTCAGCAATTATCCATGATAATTCTCTACCCATTGCCCTTTAGCCTGGATTTTTTTTTTTTCTTTTTAAAGTAAATTCCAGGCCACATATCATTTTATAAGTTTTAGGTCTGAAAATCTTAAAGAGTCCCCCTCTTTTTTTTTCTTCCTGTTTGTCATTCTGGGGATCAAACCCAGGGCCTCAGTTTACAAGCAAGTGATCTACTACTGAGCTCTACCCCCAGCCAGGACTTTCCCTTTTAAAACTTAACCTTGATGTCATTAGACTCCCAGATTCCTTCACAGGAGTTAGTTAACATCATCAAACATCCAGTCATAGCTCACATTTCCCAGAGTGGCCTCTAAAAGTTATTTCTTTCTCCAGTTCATTTAGTCTGGATCTAAACAGTATCCCTATATCATAATGAGTTAAAATCTCTCTCCTTTTTTCTTTTAATCCCTACCACCACCACCCATTTTTTTCCTGTAATCTTACTGCTATTTTGTTTATTGAAACATGGGTCAAAATAAAGACTTTCCCATTCTAGATTTTGCTGGTAGTGTCTCTGTGGGGTGAGTTGGCTTGTTCCTCATTCTCTACATTTCTTGTAAGCTCGTAGTCAGATTCAGTTGGACTCTTCCGGCAGGGCAACTTCACAAGTATGGGTGTGCTCTTCACTGGGAGGAGGCTGACATCTGGTTGTCCTTCTTGTGATACTGGAAAACTGTGATATCCTGCTTCTATTATTCCTTCTGCACCTATAGGCCAGAATGTGTTTATAAGGAGAAACCTTCCTCATTAAGTATTTGATTATCTCAAAGTATTATTCATGTAGGAGGCAGGATATGTGTTTCTTTCCCTTTACTTTGAAATGATGAATTGGCCTCTAGAACTTTCTAGAGGTAGTCAATAAGAATTTATTTTCATTTAGTATTGAGAATTTATGAATATAAATGTAATGAATGTATTTCAAGGATGGGCTATTTTTACAAGATTTTTAGGGTCTGATGTAAGAATGGTTTCTCAATGCAGGGAAGCTGATTCAATTGGGCAGGTTTGTCATATAGCAGTTGAGGATTAGTGGCCACAGCAAGGAGTGGGTTTAGTGAGCCCGGAGGGGCAGAGTGGTAGGGGTAACCCAGCCTAGTGACTTATGGTCATCGTCCTGATAAGGAGTCATCTGAGTGGTCAGTCTATTGCTCCAACAAATAGGTTTTTAGGAAATTCCTAAAACAGTAAAGGTACTTGAAATGTCCTCCCAATTCACAAATGAAATAATGTGCTGGCTCTCCTCTCTCCACATACCTACCTACCTACCTACCCCCCACCCCAACCTTCTCTCTTTCTCTCTTTAAGTTTTGAAATGGGTTAATGCCGACCTCACAGCCTTTGCTCCTTTTCTAGGAATTAAGTATTCCTTAGAAGTCAAGTTCCTAGGCAGGCAGTATTGCCCAGTAGTAGAGCCCTTGCCCAGCATGCTGGAGGCCCAGGTTTGATCCCCGTTATCACATACACACACAAAACACATCAGGTTCCTTCAAAGCCTCTAGATCTGAGTTAAGATGGAGGGGAGGGGAGAGGAGATATTTAACTACCATTTCAATTTATTTCACATTTACTGGTCTATTAAATTCTCTATTTCTTCTTATATAAATTCTTGCACTTTATATTTTTAAGGAATTTGCCCACTTTATCTAGGTTAACATATATGAGGGCTCATAATATAAAAATCATTTTAGTATTTTTGGCTATTTCCGTCCTCAGGCTGAGACTCATTTTATTATTGAGACTTCTGTCTTTTTTCTAAATCAGTCTAGCCAAAATTTGGTCTTATTAATCTTTTCCATAAAACTAGCTTCTGTTTTATTCATTTTCTGTTTCACTGATTTCTGCCCACATCTTAATTATTTCTGTTCTTCTGGTTTTCTTGGTGGTATGCTCTGTTACTTTTTGAGTTGAACATTTAGCTCCTTTATTTTTAACCATTTTTGTGTCCTGATAGATATTTATAATTACAAATTTCCATATAACTGGCACTTAAGTTGTGTCACACAAGCTTCATCATGTAGAATTTTTGTTAACATTCAATTCTACATATTTTAAATTTCCTTTATAACTCATGTGCTGTCTTGTAAGATATTATTTTTGTTTTCAAACAGTTTTTTGAGGATTTTGTTTATTATTGCTATTCTGATGTATTGTTTATTGCACATGACAAATTATCACAAACATAGTGACTTTAAAAAACATCATTTCTATTGGCCAAGGTCTGCGAACAACCTATCTGGGTTCTCTTTCTTACATAATATAATGAAATCATGGGAATGGCCTTCGCCATAACCTTTGCCATATTCTTTGGTATATTAGTAAGGATTCTCTGTAGAAACAGAGTCAACAGGAAATATGTACATTTATAGAGACTTATTACAAGGAATTGGCTCATGGGATTATGGCAGGTCCAAAATCTGCAGAGCCTATGACCCAGGTCAAGGCCAAGGGCCAGAAGCTGCTATAGAACCAAGAGTCATTGTGCAAGTTTGAAAGTCATCAGGCAGGAAAATTCTCTTATCCTGGGGAAGGGTCAACTCAGCTTTTGTTCTACTCAGCTTTTCAAATGACTCTTTGAAGCCCACCCACATTAGAGAAGGCAATCCGCTTTACTTAGTTTATCAAGTTAAATGTTAATCTCATCCAGAAACACCTCATAGACACCCAGAATAATGTTTGGCCAAATATATGGGCAATCCATGACCCAATCAAGTTTACACAGAGCCCACTTACGCCCAAATAAGGGAATTATATAAAGGTATAAACACCAGCAGGTAGGGGTCATGGAGGCCTTAATCTGTCACCATACCTATTGTTATTTATTATTCCTAATTTTACTGCAGTGTGGAATTTATTGAGTTTTCCCTTAAGACCCAACATATGATTTATTTTATTTTTGTGTTTCATATGTACCTGAAAAGTATTTTCTATTTGATGGAAATTTGTATGTGTTATGAATGTCTAATAGCTAAAGTTTATTGATTATACCATCTTTATCTTCTGTATCTGTTTTGTGTGTGTTGGGGAGGAGAGGGAGTGTCTACTTGTCTGCTTGATCTTTTGGATTCTGAGAGGAACCATTTCAAAATCTCCAGCTGATTTTGATTTATCTGTTTCTGCTGCTTGGTATCTATTGAGGCTGTATTGTTAGGCACATGTATATTTATTACACTCATTATAATCTTTTTGTCTTAACTTCTATTTTGTGAAGTTTTAAGAGTACTACATGAGCTTTCTGTGTTTTGTGTTTGCCTGCTATATTGTTTTGATCCTTTTAGTTTTAACCTTACTGACTTAAATAAGTCTCTTTTAGAAAATGTATTGTTGAATCTCGTTTTCATGCAATATTATTTTGTTCTCTTTGTGTGTGTGTGTGTGTGTGTGTGCGTGTGCGCACGTGTGTGCGTGTGTGGTGCTGGGCATTAAACCTAGGGGTACTCTACCACTGAGCTACAGCCCCAATACTTTTAGTTTTTAACTTAACTTTGAGACCGAGTCACTAAGTTGCCCAGACTGGCCTCATACTTTCAGTCCTTCAACCTCATCATTCTGAATAGCTGGGATTACAGGTGTGCATCACCATGCCCACTGAAACTTTCTTAATGGTTGAGTTTGAGTCACTGACCCATATTGTAATTACTGCTCTATTAGGGAGGCAGCATGGCATAGTGGTCCAAGTATACAGAAATCAACAAATGTAATTCATCACATCAATAGACTTAAAGATAAGAAGCATATGATCATCTCAATAGACGCAGAAAAAGCATTTGACAAAATACAGCACCCCTTTATGTTCAAAATATTAGAAAAACTAGGGATAACAGGAACATATCTCAACATCGTAAAGGCTATCTACGCTAAGCCTCAGGCCAATATCATTCTAAACGGAGAAAAATTAAATCTGGAACAAGACAGGGATGCCCTCTTTCACCACTTCTTATTCAACATAGTTCTTGAAACATTGGCCATAGCAATTAGATGAAAGAAATCAAAGGGATACATATAGGAAAATAAGAACTTAAATTAGCTCTATTTGCTGACGATATGATTTTATACCTAGAAGACACAAAAAACTCACCAGAAAACTTCTAGAACCAGTAAATGAATTCAGCAAAGTATCAGGATATAAAATCAACACACGTAAATCAAANTATATATATATATATATATATATATAACTTTGAATAAAGCTCCTAGCCTTTCTTCTAAGACAACAGTAAATTTATCCTGAATAGTGTATCGCTCTCTTGCTATAGCTATAGTTTCATCCCAAGTTTGTTTTTCTTCTTGTCTGATTACTTCCTCCAAGAATATCCTCCAACTGGGTCTTCACATGAATATTTTTATTATATCCTTACATTTCATAGTAGAAGATTATATGTATAATAGAAAATAATGCATTCAAAATTATCATTATTATGCATAAATATATTTTATATGTAAGATATATATGGGGGCTGGGGATGTGGCTCAAGCAGCAGTGCCATGTGCGGGGCACTGGGTTCGATCCTCAGCACCACATAAAAATAAAATAAAGATGTTGTGTCCACAGAAAATTAAAAAAATAAATATTTAAAAAATTCTCTCTCTCTCTTAAAAAAAAGATATGTGTGTGTGTGTGTGTGTGTATAGATAGATAGATAGATAGATAGAGTGTGCCCTTTCCATATGATACTGATTTCTTTCTTTCAACTTCGGAATTTGTCTCCAGTATATCTTCAATTATTTTCTCCTCTTCACTTTCTTATCACTCCTTTTCTGTTCTATATCTATCCTGGATACATTGGAAAATTTTTAAATGAGCTACCTTATTCAAACTCTGAAGAGTTGTTGAAACTGTTCTTCCAATTACTAATTCATCTTCAGTTGCATCTATTCTACTATTCCACATTATTAATAAATAGAAGCAAAAAACAATCATTCTAATCATTATATTCTTCATGCCTAATATCTGTTTGGTTTAGTTTCCTGGTATTTTTTCCTGCCTCATATTGCTATTATCATATGTCATCTCCTTAAAGATATTTATTGTGTATTTACAACTCTGGGTCCATTTGTTCAGTTTCTGATAGATTAATGTTATTCATCTGTGACATTTTAATAGTGGTAATCCTTGTCTACTTGTTTGTCCCTGTGAATTTGTGTCCCCCTGGATGTTCAGCTATCTCTGTCTGATAAATATGCATCCAGGAACACCCATTGAGTTTGGAGGTAGAGGTGGCAATGAGCACAGAAAAAAGTTTCTGGATCTGCGGTTGGATTTCTTTTCTTTTCTTTTAACTTAGGTTTATTTATCTATTTTAACTCTGCTCCTTAATTTAAAAAAAAGCTTGTATTAGAATATTCCAAATAACTGAGGGTGTGCTAAATTTTGTAAATTCAGTCTCATACCTAGTGATCCTCAGCTTGTATTAATAAGGAAAGTAAAACACAAATGAAATCATTGTTCTTGTATTATGCAGAAATATATACATTTTTCTTCACCTTCCCATGCAAATAACTTGAATAAACATTATGATAGATACACAGACAAGGAATTATATATTTCACCAAATCATTTTTGCATTTATTACTATAATCACTGACAATTTAGGGAATATCAGTTTAAATATTTGCAAATACTCAGATGTTTAGTATCTCTATGCTTTTTAATTTTTTTTTCCATTCAGTTTGGCATTGTATAGATATTGTACAAGTCACATTTATATATTAATATTAATCAATATAACCCTTTTTCCTTACCATAGCAATACTGAATACATTTTCAGTTTATAATGTTTAATTAAATAGTTATACCAGTTAGAAGACATGAATGGTATAATATACTTTGTATACAACCAGAAATATGAAAAAAATGTGCTCTATATGTGTAATATGAATTGTAATGCATTCTGCTGTCATATGTAACAAATTAGAATAAAAAATAAAATTAAAAAAAATAATAATACAAATAGCCGAAGAAAGCAAAATGACCTGAGGACTGCAGTCAGTACCTTTATATGCAAAGTAATTAGTTGATTTAGGAATGGGAAGAACTCAAGGCTCAATGAGTATTTAATTATGAGAAAAACAAGGGTCATATTGGTAAAAAGACCTGGCCTTGGAAAGCTATTGAAACCACCATTTATCTAAATTATAACTTTATTCAAGTATGCAGAAAATAAATTTTAGCATTTTATATGCCTCACCTCTGTTCCATTTCTGGCTGAATACCAGAGCTATAGACAAATGAGCAAACTAGGTTTGAATGATCTACTAAGAAACTTTTGGTCTCTGTAGATTTGACATTGGTTGAACCCATTTATGACAAACCAAGACAAATATCTCTGATACAAATATATTTCATTGTGAAAAGCATACATCTTAAGAACTACAATTTACCTTTCAAGAATATATATTTACAACCCAGTAAAAATGGACACAAATTAAATAAATATATTACTACAAGAATGTTTTAATAATAGCTATCTTTAAATCTAATCTAGCTCAACTGGCAAGTTTTGAAAGAAGCACAATATAGTAAGTCTCATATAATGAAAATGAAATTTGGACTGTGATTTTATTTTAAGGAAAAAACTTCATTTCCAAGAAATGCAGTTAGGTTTCTGATGCAGCTTAGTGGCAGGCCACATGCTTAAAGTGTGGCAGGCCCTAGGTTCAATCCCCAGTACTCGCTCGCATTCTCTCTCTCTCTCTCTCTCTCTCTCTCTCACACACACACACACACACACACACACACACACACACACAGAAAGTAAACAATAATCTAGCAGCCCTGAGGGCTTGGAGGAAGGATACAAGTGTTGAGTGGAGAAAGGGGGACAGGGAGAGGCGATCATCTACAGTTGTTTTTATTAATAGTCACCCCAGCAGCGCTTCTCTGCTGATCTGACTGACCCGGAAAACTCCCCTGCCCGCCCTTGCTTCAGGGGTTGCTGACATTTCAACTGTACAGTCAGGCAATGATCAGCCCGACGCAATGCAGGGAGAGGTGAGGCCGGAATCTAAAATACTTGGTCCCAGCCGCCTCCCACACACTCAAGAAGTAAGGCAGTCTCCAGGCTCTGCAGGTTTGGTTCTCACTGTAGTACCCGGAACCCGGATTCTCTAGGGTGGACAGTGGGGAGACAGCCTGCAGCCTCGGGATATACCATCCTATAGAAACAGAAACTGCAGGGGAGACACCGAAGTGTTGCTGGAGGAGCCACCTGGAGAGCCTGCCTCTTGGAGTGCTGGGTTCAGTTCTTGCCTCTCTACAACTTCCTAGCTGCGTCTCCTCAAGTTACAACACCGCTGTTCTGTGCCTCCGTTTTCCTCACCTGTAGATTGGGGGTATCAGTAGCTTCCGCCTCGTGGTTATTGAAGAATGCCTGTAAAGCGGGCACGGCAGAATACGGCCCACAGTAATTGCTGCTCACCTGTCATACACCGCTCTCACTTCCCCACCCCGCAGGACAATGAGGTGAGACTTCACTTCCTGCTCACTGCGGTGGCAGAACACCTACATCAGGCCGCAGGAGGGCCCGCCCTGGGTCGTGGCGCGGCCGGCTCTGCCCGGGTCGTGGCGCTTGCAGAGGTTAGGCGACATCCTGGGAGCCACTGCCGCGCAGGTGGTTGATCCGGCCGGCAGCGAGGTGTCCGGGACCTCTTCTCCAAACAGGGCAGGACGCCGGCCAACAGCGGAAAGAGCTAAGCAGAAAATCAAGGCAGAGAAAGGGCGGACCTCAACCCAAGATCGCGGGGGAAGGCGCCCAGGGCCCAGCGCAGGGCACGCGGAGGCGGCCGCTGTGCAGCACTGCGCC
>NW_026000076.1:4435215-4524827 GCF_001458135.2 Marmota marmota marmota | reverse complement strand
GCGGCCGCGGCCGCTCGGAGTCCCCAACACAGCCGCCGAGGACACGATGCAGTGCCTGGGTGCCGAGTACCTGGTGAGTGCCTACAACTTTGGCTCTCGGATTAGAACCCGGAGGGAGGAGTCCAGGCTGATTCCTGCAGGCACCTGCTACCTGCCCAGCCGGGACACTGCTGCCCCCAGCCCTCGGGGATAAGCCTCTGGTCAGGCACCTCCATACCCCCGAGGGCACCTGGCCGGGAGGACTCTGGGCCCCCACTCGGGTGCTGGGGCAGAGATGAGGGAGACTCTGGCCGCGGGGCGGGACAGGGGGGCTGCGGTCAGGTGCACCTCCAGGTAAGAACTTGGCGGCTAGAGATTTAACATCCGCTCTGTGAGGTTGGGTGTCTACCTGGTTGTTTATTCTTTTTCTCACCTCTCCTTTTTTTTCTGGAAGGTTTCTGAAGAGAGAGCTCCCAGGCCAAGAGAGTGGCGACCCCAGATTTATAGGAAATGCACAGATACAGCATGGCTATTCCTGTTCTTTTTCTTCTGGACCGGTTTGGTAAGCATAGCTGCTTGGCAGGGAAGAGGCCAGTGTGTGTGTTCCGAAATAAATGTGCCTCAAACGTTAATTGCTTAAAGTTTATGCTGCAATGAAAAACTTCTGTCATTAGTCCAGAATGAACCTTAGTCCGGGGGAATTCTTGTCTGGCACTTGCTGCGGAATCTGTCTTGCTGCAGGCTCCACTGTTTAACTTCATTAGGAAACTGAGAATCAGAGTTTGCTGTGGGATCATTGTATAGTAAGGCCAGTGAGAATTATCTGAGCTCTCTGAGTGGAAGTTCTCTTACCGTCTGTCAAACCCCTAAATCAAATATTTCTCAAGCTTTTGCTAGCCTCTAACAAAGGCAAATCCAGAGAGAGCCTAGAAATACATTACTTTTGTTTTCTCTGAAATGCATACACACTCTTGGTATATTGTGTTTAGTATCTCGGAATGAGCCCTTTAGGTAACTAGGTAATAACTGTTCCCACTCTAGTTTCCAGGTAGTTGCTGGGAGACCTCATCCGGCTGTGCCATGTTAGTCCTGGGAGAGTCTCTTGGAAGCTGAACCTTGACACATTTATACTTATTTTAGAGTTGTAAGTGCAGCAGAAAAAGTCTCACTCAACTTTTTTCAAAGGCCATGTTCTTGAAATTTTCCATGCCAGGTTGAGGCATGCTATTTGCTGCATGGTAAATGATTAATTTATAAAACCTGATAATAACTACCAGGTAGTAACTATCTTTGTTGAAAGAGTTCAATTAGAATAGACCCTAAAATATCGTGTTCATTGTTCTAAGTAAGAAAAGCATTCATGTGTTCACTTGTTGACTTTGCAGACTGGTTTCACATAGCCAGACTGGATTACAGGCACAGTGGCAGGTTGGCCTGAAATTTTATGTTGTTGCTGATGCTGTTTATACCATGGCCTCGAGGAGCTGAGAAAGGCAGTGCACCTTCAACACCTTCTGCCTCCCTTTCCCACAGATGGCAGGTGCTTTTATCTGGGTCTGCTATTGTATCAGTGCAGGGAGCAACTGTCCTGCCTTGTACCTGGCAGCTTTGACCTTGGACTGCTATTGTCATTTAGCGATCTTCCCTAACCCCTCTATGGTTCAAAGCTAATACATCACTTCCAAATCTCAGCCCAGCAACTGTCTGTGGGAAGGATTTATAGATGGTCCACTACAGCCTGAAGAATTATGAACCAGCTGAAACATGACATGAAGCTGGAAAGTGCTTTAAAATTACACTGTATTTGCAGAATAGATCTGAAGATTTCCATATATCCAAGTTCTCTTCACTGAGTTCAGATTTAATAAGGAGAGTCCTTTCTTAGTTGACTTTTTGTAGCTTCTGCAACATTTTTAGCCACAAAACATATTTAAAATACAGAAAAAGGTCCTCCCCCCACCGTCTTTGCGGATCTGCTTCTTGTCTTGTGACAGATGTTCTAACGGGTGATATACTGGACAGGATTATTGTTGATAGTGCTGCCCTGAGTTTGGGCTAGACAATGAAGGCTTGGGGGAAGATGTCTGAATTACAACTATGGTCTTTTGCAGATAGGAAAAGCACCAGCTAGTGCTTATGTTTGCATAAAATACACAGAACAGAACATCTCCAACTCTGGGTCAACTCTGCTTCTACTTACCTCCCCACGATACCCTCCCACCTTGTCCTTTTCTATTCATATTTCAAGTCTCCATTTCCCTAATATCTCCCATGCACATTGACAGTAATCTCTTTGGTGACCACAACCTCCTATATCACCTCTCAAGTGCAATTGCACATGTATGTTTGCAATTAGAACAATGATGGTTTAGGGTACTAGTTGTGTTATGGCAGGGACTCAGGAAAACTCAAATCCTATTCCTACTTCCTCCTAAAAACTTTCCATTTCTCCCCACAAGCTTTCCAATGAAGAGATCACATACACTCTCATGGCAAATGAAAAATGTCACTTCATAATTAGGTCTCTAGTGAGCTGTGTAGAAGTATAAAACCCTTTTCTTCCCCCTGAGCCCAAATGCAATCAGGACCTTATTTACTGTGCTGCAAGTCAGAAGGACAGGAGGTGGGCATGTCATTGCTGGGTAAGCTTACCATGCCAGCTTTGTGGGCACAGAGTCATCTCTACATCCGCAGACTTTAAATGAGTGAGACCCTGTCTACTAGTAAGGGTGATCTACTCATTCTCAATGAATGACCTACTCATTCTCAAATCTGGTCTCAGATCACAGAGAACCCTGGAAAGTGTAGGAGCAGGAAGCTCAAGGTCTGAGCTGAAAAGTCCTACTCTTTTCTAGGCTGAGTTTCTTTTTATTTTATTTTGTTTTATTTTTTATTAGTTCTAATTAGTTTTACATGACATAGAATGCATTTTGACACACCATACATAAATGGAGTATAATTTCTCATTCTTCTGGTTGTACATGATGTAGAGTTACACCTGTTGTGTAATAATATATGCACATAGGGTAATCATGTCCAATACATTCTACTGTCATTCCTACTTCCACACCCCCTCACCTCTTTTTATTCCTCTCTGTCTAATCCAAAGTACCTCTATCTTCCCTAGCCACCCCACTTTATTGTGAATTAGCATCCACATATTAGAGAAAACATTTGGCCTTTGGTTCTTTGGGATTGGCTTATTTTGCTTAGCATGATATTCTCCAGTTCCATTCATTTACTGGCAAGTGCCATAATTTCATTCTTCTTTAAGGCTCAGTAATATTCCATTGTGTATATGTACCACATTTTCTTTATCCATTCAAATATCTGTTGAAGGGCTCCTAGGCTAGTTCCATAGCTTAGCTATTGTGAATTGAGTTGCCATAAACATTGATATACTATAAATTGTATTATACTGATATTAAGTCCTTTGGGTGTAAACCAAGGAGTGGGATAGCTGGATCAAATGGTGGTTCGATTCCAAGTTTTTGAAGAACCCTCATGCTTTCCAGAGTGTTGCACCAATTTTCAGTACCACTGGCAATGTAAGAGTGTATGTTTTCCCCCATATCCTCTAAGCTGAGTTTCTTGAGGACAGAGACTAGGTTTTGTTCATCCTTGGATACTCCAACAGAGTCTCTGGCACACACTTGACACTTAAAGAATGTTTGTTACTTTTACTTCCAAATTAGTATTGAAAGCAGAATATCTGAAATGTATTTGACTTTGGATGCCCCTTTGGAACATATATCCATATAGTATGTTACTGAGTGGTATACTATATACTCGGTCCCGCAATGAGCTTGTTTGCATCAAATACTAAACAGTATTCTAAGTAGGTATTGTATTTTGGGAAACTAGCAACACTAAATTTGTGTTATGGGAAGAAACATATTCAATATTGGCAGAAAGCCTGGTAATGCATACCAATGAATAGTTGTTTGAACTGAAATTTCAAATATACTGCATTCACTATAAAATTAGATAAAAATGACCATCAAGCCTGGCATGGAGGCCTCAAGCCTATAGTCCCAGCTAAGGAAGGAGGACTTCAAGTTGGAAGTCACCCTTAGCAACTTAGTGAAACTCTCAGCAACTTTGCAAGACTCTGTCTTAAAATAAAATTTAAAAATTAAAGGACTGTGGATGTAGCCCAGTGGTCAAGTTCCCCTGGTTTCAATTCCCAGTACAAAAAAAAAAAAAGACTATTGATTGCAAGATATTTGTGTCCAACAGAATTCCTGAAATTCTTTTTTCTTAAGTTCTCTATTTTGTAAATTTAAGCAGTTACTCCAAAACACTATTTTAAGGCTTCTTGTAAATAATATTTTAATCCACTTCAACTGTGACCTTTACAGAGATCACTAAAAGATGCCCCAAAATTTTTTTTTAAGAAGAAAGGAAGAAAACTTGGGGGAGATAATGAGCCTGGCCTTGATGCACTTAGATAAACCAAAAACCTCAAGGAAAAAAAATTAGTTGTCCCAGTGAAATGTGTCAAAAAACAAAAATTAACAGATTCCCGAAGAAAGTCAGAAGGTGAAGAGGTAAGAAAATGGAGAGGAGGGGCTGGGGATGTGACTCAAGCAGTAGCGCGCTCGCCTGGCATGTGCGGGGCGCTGGGTTCGATCCTCAGCACCACATAAAATAAAAATAAAGATGTTGTGTCCACTGAAAACTAAAAAATAAATATTAAAAAATTCTTAAAAA
This sequence comes from Marmota marmota marmota, assembly GCF_001458135.2. Taxonomy (NCBI): domain Eukaryota; kingdom Metazoa; phylum Chordata; class Mammalia; order Rodentia; family Sciuridae; genus Marmota; species Marmota marmota. Next base: position 4,520,135 of record NW_026000076.1, on the reverse strand, counting down.
AGAAAATGGAGAGGAATCTACGTGTTTCAGGTTGCTACCCCTACACATACACCTAACCTGCCAAAACCCAGATTCTAACAGCAGGATACTAAGCAGATTCAGTTGTTGCTTCTAAAGGAGGGAACTGCTGGGGACCTGGAGAGATTTGTGTTTCGCCTGGTTCCATCTTATATCGACATCTTCAGGGACACAGGGGATGGTGTCTTGTGTCCTGTGAGCAGGTCCTCATGTACCCCTGGGCTTTTCTAGATGTTCATCATGGGCTACTCGGCAGTGGCTGGAGCCACAGCAAGACTCCTGTTCGGCTATGACAGCTTTGGCAACGTGTGTGGCAAGAGGAACTCCCCAGTGGAAGGGGCCCCTCTTTCAGGGCAAGACATGACCCTAAAAAAGTAAGTGTCAGAGTTAAGTCCCCAACCTATAGAGGGACTGTGTTTCAAAGCTGTACGAATTTGTGGTTTAGAGTCTGGAAACTGTTTTCCTATTTAAAACTGTCAGCCTCTCTCATTAGCAGGAGGGTCGTGTGTGTGTGTGTGTGTGTGTGTGTGTGTGTGTGTGTGTACTGGTGAGGGTGCAGCTGTGTCGTCCTAGGTGCAGCTTCAACCTCTGCTGCTTTTCAGCTCTGTGGCCTTGGGCAGAATCCTTAGCCTGTCTGAGCCCAGTTTGCCTAATGATAACTGCGCTAGCTAGGGCACAAAAAATGTTGTTACTGTTATTATCCATAATGTAATAGAATCACTAAAAGGAAGGGGATTCCACTTAAGAGGTAGACAAAGTAGTTATCCTCAGAAACAGGAAAAGCATGGTTTCCAGAGGAGGAGCAGGGAGAATGGGGAGTTACTGTCTACTGGGAACAGAGTTTCCATTTTGCCAGAGGGAAAGAGGTCTGTGATGGACGGTGGGGATGGCAACATGTGGTGGCCACACAGTGAATGTACTTAATGCCACCCACCTGACTTAAAATGACCAAGACGGTAAATTCTATGTCTATTTTAACACAATTTCAAAATTTTTAAAAATAAAATATCTATTTTCCAAACACCCAGGAGATGGGTCCCCCTTCTCTTTGTGCACTGCCTCCCTTCCTGCCATCCTCAGCTGGAGGGAAAGTGGCTTCTGAGACGCCTCCTCAAGGCCTCTCCCATAGTAGACAGCCTACAGGGCTCTTCCTTTGACATTCCTGATTTCAGCAGCCTGGTTATGTGTTAGACAGTGGCCCAAGAGCTGCCACTGCCTGCAAATGAACCATGAATGGTGATACCAGTTGTTTTCTTGTTGTTGTTTTGTTTGGGGCTGGGGATTGAACCCAGGGGCACTTGACCACTAAGCCACACCCCAGCTTTTTTTTTCCTTAGTTTAGAGACAGGGACTTTTTAAGTTGCTTAGGGCCCCCCTAAATTACTGAGGCTGACTTTTGAACTTATGATCTTCCTGCCTCAGCCTCCTGAGCCACTGAGATTACAGGCGTGCACCAGATTGCTGGGCCTAATTTTGTTCTTTGCCCTATCTTACCCAGCCGCTGGGTAGCTGTAGGCAGGGTCTTCTAAATGTCCTGGCTCTTAAACTGCGTTTAGTTCCCAACATTGGCCACTTTCTCCTTTCCATTTGTCACTTCCCAGTATTCTGTGTTCAGCTGTTCTCTGGAGTTTATTTGAACACTCTTGGGCAGGATATAGTTGGCAGGGATGCCAGTGTGTACTTTATGCATCCATATCTGGCAATCTATGGGCAGTTTAACTAATGCCTTCTCTCCCTCAGGTACCTCTCAGAATTATGCCCTGAAAATGCTGAATCTAGAGAAGGAAAGTTTTGTTAACATTTGAGTATGGTTCACAAGCTGTGCTACTCTGTAGATGACCCCAGGTTGGCATAATATATATTCAGTGATGCTGAAACATTTTTTTTTTTTAAATTTTTTATTGTGGGTNCTGCCGCTGCCGCCGCCGCCACCTTCGCTGCTGCCACCACCGCCTGAAGAAGCCCCATCCATCCGCCTGCAGCCGGGAGACTCAGAGCCTGGGAGGGGCCTGGGGCCCGGGCCGCCCGCCTCCTCCTTCCAGTCGTCGTCCGGAGCTTCCTCCTGCTCCACCAACCCTCTGCCCTCCCCTCCGCCTCCGCCCTCCTCCTCGGCCTCGAGCCGCCAGCCAACCGCGCGGCCGCTTGTTGAGCCAGGGCTCCACCGTCTCCATGGCGCCCGGCAAACATTTCTGAGCTTCGGCGCTACCCGCTAACGCCCGGGGTTGGGGAACAGGGGCTCCAGAAGCAGCCTGGAAAGGGGTGGTCGACAACTCCCAAGCCCGTCGCCACCATGCCCGTTTCTCCGACAAACAGCCGCAAGCAGCCAAACCTCTCGCCGTAAGTTCCGGCGCGAAAACCCGTAGTCAATTCCCGTGGGCAGCCGAGGGAGCCCTTCTAGATACTCTCCCTAGATTTGGAAAGGGGTCATTTTACTGCATCTGGGTATGGTCAACAGCCTGAATCTCCCAGGCGGCAGTGGTTCCTTCTCTCGCTTGGAGCAGCCTTTTAAAAATCAATAGTGCTCTGCTTGCTCGGAGAAGACCTGGTTTTGTTTAGGACCACTTGTCCTCCTAGTACTTAGAGTTTGGGGGCGCCCCCCCCCCAATCTACATTCTAGTTTGATGCTTCTATGCTGTGCTCACATGCTCAGGTTCATCAGCTTCTGGAACCCCAGATCAAACATCGTTATGCTTGATACTAGATGATTTTGTTTTTTAACCACCCTGCCTTAAAATTCTGCTGACTTATCTCGCTTGTAACTTGAAACGGTTCCTTTGGGCTGCTCACTAAATTCCACTGAAGTTCCCCAGTTTATTTATCTCTCTGGCACTTCCAGATCACTTTTGTTCTCTCTTCACAAACCTTCAACATCCCTTTCTCCAATCTTCTTCAGCGCAATTGATATTTTTTTCATCGCAACTTGTTGAAAGTTCTTGGAAGAGAACCTTCTGTTCACCTTTGAATATGGTACTCTGGCTTTTGTCCATCCTACCACTCCACCAAAAAAGGCCTTTTTGTGAAAGTCAACAGTAGCCATCCAGCCAAACACAGTAGCCAGTTTACACTTTTGTTCTTAACTGACCCATTAGCAGCTCTGATCTAATTGATCACTTCTTGAGTTTTGAAATACTTCATTTTGTTTTCGCTCTTCCCTAGATGATCCCCTGGTTCATGGCTACTTCTTGTAAAATACTTAACTGGGATCTGCTCACCTGTCCCATAACTGAACATCAAGAGTGTTGCTGGGTCATTCCTTAACCTGTTCTCTTCACTACTGCCTTATGCCTTTTAAAATCACTGATAAGGGTAATTCACAAGTTTTAGCTCTATCCAAGACCTCCCAAGAAAAAGGAAACATCTGCACTTAGAAATTATAAGACACCTCAAAATTTATATTCAAAACCAAAATCCTTCTTTTGCAAGTCTTTCCCATTTTAGTAAATGGTGAATTCCACTTGGCAGTTTCTGAGGTGAAAAACTCTGGAGTACCTTGGACTTCTCTCTTATACCCCAATAAATCAATGATTTTTACCTGCAAAATACGTTGAGACTAGCAGTATCATATAACTCATTGTCACATTATGGTGCCTAATCTTTTTCCCAGCACCCTCCATAAAGTTTTTATTGTGATTTGTCTGCTAAAAACCTTCCTCAAGTTTTTTCATATTTTACTAGAGTAAATGCTCACATTCTTACAGGGTGTTACTTGGGTATTTTACTCTCAGCATGCTTTGTTACACAACACATCAGGCACGTTATTCGTATTTGTGATTGTCTACATTTACCATTCTTTGGAATATTGTGCTCCAAGATAATCTCTTTAACTCATTTTTTTCCAGATATCACCATCCATAAAATAATACATCCAGCATTTTGATCCCTCACCCTTTATTTTTTCCATAAAATTTATCCCTGTAGATATATACCTGCTTATTAATTTGCCTTCACAAGTAATGAAACTCAATGAGGACAGATTTTTGTTTTGTTCCCTGGTGTGTCTTTTAGCCTAAAGAACATGCTTCGTAAATATTTATTGATTAAACAAAGGAATGTGTAAAGATGTACTTAAGTAATTGGTTACTGTTCATTTTGCTGGTTTTTGTTTCCACCTTTAGGTTTGAAAATCTCAAAGTGAATTTAGGTGAATTAAAAGTCATACAGCTCTCTAGTGGCTGAGAGTGTTAGGAAAATTCCCTTGGGAATTTCTTAAATAATGACAAATTAATAATAAATTAATTATTAAAGAAAGGATGGGATGGAATGGGAAGCAGTGTAATCTTTTTGAGGTAGCCGTATTGCCATATTATATAATTAAAAAAAAAAAAAAAGCTTCAAAGACACTAAAGTTTGAAACCTGTTGGCTTGACCTGATGTATTATTTCTCCTCTTCCTCCTTTTAGGATTTAATCCTGAACTTGTAAAGAATCTCTCAAAGCATTTATCAATTTTCCACTTTCTCAATTCAGTTTCTCCTGAATTAGATCCTTCCCATTGGCTTAATAATATTGGACAAATCTCTCATTGTGGAAAAAATAACCACTGGCTCTTTCTTTAACACCTTTATTTCATTTCTATGCCTATTAGATATGAGAAGTGACAAACCCCAAGATAGTGTGACCCTGGAAAAAGGAGTGAAAAAGAAAGCCATACACTGATAGCATTGATCCTTTCACAATACATTCTTTCCCAGTGACAAAACAAGCCCTGGGGAGAAGGTGTCCATCAAACCTGGAATGACAGCTCCTGAGAAGAGACTTAAATATTGATCTCTCCCAAAATAATTCCTTTCTAGATGCTGGCCGCTGACCCTCCAACCCTCCATCGTGCCCAGTAAAAACAAATCCCAGATGCTGACCGCTTACCCCAGACCCTACTTTGCCCAGTAAAAACAACAACAAAAAATCAAATTCCTGAGTGCCCAAACTGACATGTTTATTAATTAAGTCACCTCTCAGTATAACCTATATACTGGAGCTCAGATTCCTCCTTTGGCCAGTGGCTTATTTTCCATCAGGAAAGTGGGTCCATCAGTAGCGTCATTCTGTGTTCCTGAATAAAGGCTTTTGATGATCTGTGAAGTTTGCACCTGGCCTGCTCCTTTTGAGCTAACACTGCCTAGTTCCTTTATTCTGATTCCCTATATGTTCGTATTTCCTTTCAATTCTCTATTAGTATTTTCATCTGTTTGCATTGCCCATTTGTCTTGGATATTATTCACTTGTTAGATTAGATCCCTTACCATATTCAGGAAAGTTATTTTAAATCTGGTTGAACCGTTCTAATATTTCTGCTGTATCTGAGTCTGGTTCTAATGCTTATTTTGTCTCTTCACACCATTTTTTTTTTCCTTTTGATATGCCTTACAATTTTTTGTTGAAAATAGAACATATTGTATGGTGTAACATGAACTGAGATAAATAGGCCTTCAGTGTGAGTTTTTATTTTTGTGTGGCTATGACTTTATATTTACTGTTTGTGGAAAGCTTTAGTTTCTTCTGGTGTTCTTGGTTTTATCTCTTCTGTTTGTTTAAGTTTCCTTAGAGCCTCCTTCCTTTTAAGATTATACATAACAGTCGAGTGTATTTTGACATACATACATGGAGTATACTTTACATTCTTTTGATTATACACGATGTGGAGTTAAACTGTTCATGTATATATATGAACGTGGAAAAGTTATGTCTGATTCATTCTACTGTCTTTTTTTATTCCCATCCTCCCTCCCTCCCTTCCCTCATTCACCTTTATCTGAACCAGTAAACTTCTGTTCTTCTCTCCCTTGCGTCCATGTTGTGTATTAGTATCTGCATATCAGAGAGAACATTTGACCTTTGGTTTTTGGGGATTGGCTTATTTCACTTAACGTGACAGTCTCTAGTTCCATCCATTTATTAGCAAATCCCGTAATTTCATTCTTCTTTATGTCTGAGTAATAATATTCCATTGTGAATGTATACCACATTTTCTTTATCCATTCATCTGTTGAAGGGCACCCAATTGGTTCCAGAGCTTAGCTATTATGAAGTATGCTGCTATAAACATTGATGTGGGTTCATCACTGTTGTATGCTGATTTAAAGTCCTTTGGGTGTATGCCAAGGAGTGGGATAGTTGAGTCAAATGTTGGTTTCATTCCAAGTTTTCTGAGTGATCTCCACACTGCTTTCCAGAGTGGTTGTACCAATTTGCAGTCCCACCAGCAATGTATGAATATACCTTTTTCCCCACATCCTGGACAACAAGTATTGTTACTTATATTCTTGATAATTGCCATTCTGACTGGAGTGAGATGAAATCTCAGTGTAGTTTTAATTTACATTTCTCTAAATACTTGTGCTTTTGAACATTTTTTCATGTATTTGTTGACCGATTGTATTTCTTCTGTGACATGCCTGTTCAGTTCCTTAGCTCATTTATTTTTTATTTTTTTAAATTTTTTATTGTTGGCTGTTCAAAACATTACATAGTTCTTGATATATCATATTTCACACTTTGATTCAAGTGGGTTATGAGCTCCCATTTTTACCCCATATACAGATTGCAGAATCACATCAGTTACACATCCATTGATTTACATATTGCCATACTAGTGTCTGTTGTGTTCTGCTGCCTTTCCTATCCTCTACTATCCCCCCTCCCCTCCCCTCCCCTCTTCTCTCTCTGCCCCCTCTACTGACATTCATTTGTCCCCCTTGTATTATTTTTCCCTTTCCCCTCACTTCCTCTTGTATGTAGTTTTGTATAACTCTGAGGGTCTCCTTCCATTTCCATGCAATTTCCCTTCTCTCTCCCTTTCCCTCCCACCTCTCATCCCTGTTTAATGTTAATCTTCTTCTCATGCTCTTCGACCCTACTCTGTTCTTAGTTACTCTCCTTATATCAAAGAAGACATTTGGCATTTGTTTTTTAGGGATTGGCTAGCTTCACTTAGCATAATCTGCTCTAATGCCATCCATTTCCCTTCAAATTCTATGATTTTGTCATTTTGTAATAAAGAGTAATACTCCATTGTGTATAAATGCCACATTTTTTTATCCATTCATCAACAATAAGAAAACAAATAACCCAATCAACAAATGGACCAAGGACCTGAACAGACACTTCTCAGAGGAGGACATACAATCGGTACATGAAAAAATGCTCACCATCTCTAGCAGTCAGAGAAATGCAAATCAAAACCACCCTAAGATACCATCTCACTCCACTAAGATTGGCAGCCATTATGAAGTCAAACAACAACAAGTGCTGGTGAGGATGTGGGGAAAAGGGTACACTTGTACATTGCTGGTGGGACTGCAAATTGGTGCAGCCAATTTGGAAAGCAGTATGGAGATTTCTTGGAAAGCTGGGAATGGAACCACCATTTGACCCAGCTATTCCCCTTCTTGGTCTATTCCCTAAAGACCTAAAAAGAGCATACTACAGGGATACTGCTACATCGATCTTCATAGCAGCACAATTCACAATAGCTAGACTGTGGAACCAACCTAGATGCCCTTCAATAGATGAATGGATAAAAAAAATGTGGCATTTATACACAATGGAGTATTACTCTGCATTAAAAAATGACAAAATCATGTAGATACTTTTTAAAGTCTATAGTTAAATCCAATGAGAGGCCATGCTCTAAGACATGCTTTCTGCTTCATTTGTCTCCTTAGACATGTGTTCTTTATGAATTCCTGCAAACCGGATATCAAAGATAGGAAGCTTGGTTCCACTGCCCTCTGTGTGTCCAGCTGTCCTGAAGAGCAGCTCAACACCTTGGAAGAGGTTCAGCTCTTTGCAAACACCAGTGGTAGGCACCAAGGGGCCAGTTTGCTCTCCCTGCCACACCTTCCCACAGTGGAGTAACCTGTGGGGATCTAGAGGGGGTAATTTAGCCTGACCCTGCTTTCTTTGGAAAGCTACTCCTTTGGAGGTGCCTCATCTTGTGTGGAAAAGGACTTAAACATTTTCTCATGAGCTTACTCAATTTCATTCCAGCCTCTCTGGATTTATGAAACCTAGGCTGTTTGGCCCCTGCTCCCTGCAGCAAAATGGTCTTCTACAGAGAGTAAGAAAGAGACATCAGACTCTTTTTTTAATTATATCTTTTTTTTTTTAAGTTTTATTTTTCGTGGTACTAGGGATTGAACCCACAAGCACTCTCTCACAAAACTACATCCCCAGACTTTTTATTATGAGATGTGGTCTAAGTTGTTGAGGCTGACCTTGAGCTTGCAATCCTCCTGCCTCAGCCTCTGGAGTTACTGGGAGTATAAGCATGTACCACTACCACCTGAGAGACAGCAGATTCTTAAGGCCTGAGGCTTCAGGTCGAATTGCCTACAAGTTGGTCCTTTGATGAAATTGTCAGGGCTGGTAGATACTTTTGTTGACCTGTTGAATAATCATAAACTGTACCAAAAGCATTCATGTAGCTGAAATACTTGCTCTGGACTCACTGGTTCAGATTTTTGTTTTAAGAATTAAACAAACAAAGGAAAGAAAAGGAATGTGAGGCAGCCCACTGCAAATTTTATCTGCCTAAGAAATACAATGCCAGGTTTTTAAAAATTATTTGCAAAGCCAAGTTAAAAATATCAAGCTCCTGCAATAAATTATCTTCAAATAACTTTGATGTCATTTTAGTACCAATCATTTAATGTTTAGTTTTGAATTTGTGGTTTTGGAGAGAAAAGAGGCCCTAACTCAATCTAAAATTGTGTGTTTATTCATTCTGTTTTTAAGTCACCTGGTTCCTAAATCCAGGTAATGTATTCTATCTCCTTCTGGCTTGGCAAAATGATGTGATTTCTTTAGTGGTTTCCCCCAGGAAAATGGGTCTAATGTAGGAAAATAGTACTGTCTGTGTCTTGTGCTTTCAGGGTCTTTCCTGTGCATCTATAACTTGAATTCCTTCAACTACACCCGGAATCCAAATGCAAACTCACTGTGCCCTAGGCTACCAGTTCCTCCAAGGTAAAATCTTCTGTACTTCTTTATGTATCAACAATAGCTATCAGGTACTTGTCTTCTACTCTTCTAGGCATGTTTTGTAGAAAACATGAAGGACATATTGAGTAAGCTCCTGCAGGGAGCTTAAGGTCCACAGAAGGCCAAGGACAAACAAGGAGGGATCATTTGCAACACACACAATGGACAATGTACTAGTAACCAGGATAAATAAGGAGAAAATTTAGCAAACAATAAAGATACATATAGTCTTCCAACAACACCCTACAGCTAGCCATATATATAATATACATAATATGTAATTTATTACCAAATGAGCGATTTTTATGAAGTAGTTGGTATGTGTTTTTTCTTTAATTGCAAAGTAAAAACATTGTGCTTTTTCATACAGCTACACATTGTTCATTTTGGTTTTTGTTTTGTTTTGGGGGGGCTGGTTTTTGGTACTGGGGATTGAACCCAGAGGTGCTTAACCACTGAGCCCTTTTTATATTTTATTTTGAGACAGGGTCTTGCTAAGTTGCTTAGGGCCTCGCTATATTACTGAGGCTGGCTTTGAACTCACAATCCTGCCTCAGTCTCCCAAGCCTGTGCCACCACACCCAACTATTGTCAGTTTTTATAACTAGATTCCTCCACAAGAAACAGCCTGGGAGAGCAAGGCAGAGTGGGTTCCATATCTTTCTTCTCAAGGATCTACTGGGTGAACTCCTTGCAGGTGTTATTCCTCCCTATCAACTATGGTACAATGTAGGCAATTTACAAATATTTGTAGAATCAAGTTGTAATGATGAAGTAGTGATTGCCAGGGCAAACCAGTTCACATTGGCACCTTCACAAAGTCTAAAGGGAGAAATACAATTCATTATCACAGTCAGGCTACTGAGATTTGTTAATGGAGAACTTGGAATGGGTGTTGCTATCCTTTTGAAAAACATAAGTATATTTACAATGAGTAAGAACTGAGAAAAAAATCCCTGAGAAATAATAATAATTTAAGTGAAAGACTTGTGACAACTTTCTAGTAGTACAGTCTATGTTAAACTCTTGGTTGGGACCCACATAAGTAAAATAATATATCACAAACCCAGTGTATCTATACCATCAAATTTACTTAGGTATAGAAAACAGAAATAGAGATCTTGCAAAATAAGACTTCCCCTGCATAAGATTCATAATAATAGTTCCTATTCTGCTGCACTTTAAAAAATAATTTATTTCATGTTCTTCTAAGTGGTTGTAAGTACAGCTTGAAAAATACTAATCTTGCAGGTATTCAAAAAAGACTCAAATAAGTTTTAATTACATATGAAGCAGAATATAGTTAGTCATTTTGGTGACATTCTTTTCTTTTTATTTGTTCTTTTTAGGTATGCATGACAGTAGAGTATATTTTGACATTCTATACATATATGGAGTATAATTTCCCATTTCTGTGGTTGTACTTAATCTGGAGTTACACTGGTTGAGTATTCATATATTGGCATAGGAAAGTTATATCTGATTCATTCTACTGACTTTCCTATTCTCATTCCCCATCCCTGCCCTTCATTCTCCTTTGTCTAATCCAATGAACTTCTATTCTTCTCCCCACTCCCTTATTTTGTATTAGCATCCACATATCATAGAGAACATTCAGCCTTTGGTTTGTTGGGAGTGGCTTATTTCACTTACCATGATATTCTCCAGTTCCATCCATCTACCATAATTCCATACCAAATGCCATAATTTCATTCTTATTTATGGCTGAGTAATATTCCATTGTGTAAATGTACCACGTTCTCTTTATCCATTCATCTGTTGAAGGGCACCTAGGTTGGTTCCATAGCTTAGCCATTGTGAATTGTGCTGCTATAAACATTGACGTGGCTGTGTCACTGTAGTATGCTTATTGTAAGTCCTTTGGGTATAAACCAAGATGTGGGATAACTGGGTTAAATGGTAGTTCCATTCTAAATTTTCTAGGGACTCTCCATATTGCTTTCCATAGTGGTTGCACCAGTTTGCAGTCCCACCAGCAGTGTATGTGTGAACCATTTTTCCTACATTCTTGCCAACACTTATTGTTACTTTTATTCTTGATAATTGCCATTGTGACTGGAGTGAGATGGGATCTCATCATTCTAAATGGAGAAAAATTAAAAGCATTTCCTCTAAAAACCAGAACTAGACCAGGATGCCCTCTTTCACCACTGCTATTCAACAGAGTCCTTGAAACCCTAGCCAGAGCAATTAGACAAAAGAAAGAAATTAAAGAGATACAAATAGGAGAAGAAGAGCCCAAATTATCCCTATTTGCCAATGACATAATTCTATATTTAGAAGACCCCAAAAACTCCATCAGAAAACTTCTAGAACTCATAAACACATTCAGCAAAGTAGCAGGATATAAAATTAACACCTGTAAATCAATGATATTCACACACCAATGATGGATCAGCTGAAAGAGAAATCAGGAAAGCTATTGCATTCACAGTAGCCTCAAAAAAAAAAAAAAAAAGAAAGAAAAGAAAAGAAAAAAGAAAGAAAGAAAGTACTTAGGAATCAATATCACAAAAGAGATGAAAGACCTCTACAATGAAAACTACAGAACACTAAAGAAAGAAATCGAAGAAGACCTTAGAAGATAGAAAGCTCTCCCATGTTCTTGGTTAGGCAGAATTAATATTGTCAAAATGACCATACTACCAAAACATAATACAGATAAAATGCCATTTCTATTAAAATTCCAATGACATTCTTTAGAAAAAGTAGTCATAAAATTCATTTGGAAAAAGAAGAGGCACAGAATAACCAAAGCAATCCTTAGCAAGAAAAGTGGTGCAGGAGGCATCAAAATACCAGACCTTAAATTATACTACAGAGCTATAGTAACAAAAAAGGCATGGTATTGGCACCAAAACAGACATGAAGAAGACACAGAGACAAACCCACGTAAATATGGTTATCTCATACTAGACAAAGGGGCCATAAGTATACATTTGCGAAAAGATAGCCTCTTCAACAAATGGTGCTGGGAAAACCGGAAAGCCATGTGTAATAGAATAGAATTGGTGGCATTCTTTTCTAAAATGAGTACTTGTGTTATAGGTAACTGAAGGAAGCCAAAATTATTTGCAGAAGAGAGTACTCCATCCACGTTTCAATGTTATCTTATTTTTTAAATTCTGGTTGTTGTCAGATATCATCAAACATGTCTCAACGAAACCTTACCCAGGAAAAAAACCTAGTATGTTTAAATGGGTTGAAGAAAAATTATTCAGTGCTTAAAGAAAAAGATTTTTTTTTAGGAATCCCATTTGTACCTGTACCTACAGATGGAATTGAAGAGAATGGAATTGTTAAGGTTGCCACTTAAGCAGAGTTGGGTGAACTCTCCTCCTACAGTATATGGGATGACAACCCAAATTCCACAGCAAGCCTCTATCTTGATACTGATGGCAATCACAGAGAACATTTAACTGAACTTTCGATACTTACCAGGTACTTTCTAAGTTCAAGTTTGTGATGTGTATTAACTTTTGGGGCCTCACAAAGCTTGTGTGCCATGGGTATTTTTTTCATCCCTGCCCTAAACCTGCGAAGACTGATCAGAGAGAGGGGAAGTCAGCCACCCAGCCAGTGGGATGACTGGCATTCACACCCCAGCAGTGTCCGTGTTTGTTTCTAATCCAGTCTAAACGTTCAAGGCCAGGCTGAACCACCTGGCCAGTGGCCTCCTTAGGCTCCCACCAAGCTAGGAGGGAAACCATCCCTACCTTGTGTCCTTGGGTCGCCATCTTTCTGCCTCTCCCGCCAGTCCTAGCCCTTTCCACTCTCAGATTCAGACCTTTCCAATACTAACTTTTCAAGTGAAGACAAAACGGTTGATTGACTGGCCTTTTCTTGGACAGAGTGAGGAAAACAGAAATAGGCTCCAGGGCTCCGTTTCCTTTTCCTACACAAGTCAGTGTTTGTTTAGGATGGAAATTATCATATTTATCGTGGAAGAATGGTGCCAAGATTCAAAAGCTAGAAAACATGAGAAGTGTGGCTATAGGGCCAAAGAACATTTTCCAAATACCTCTTTTTGACTACACCAATTGTTTCGTCTTCCTCTGTTGATCCTATGAGGTATTAGCATCCCCTTTTTATGCAAAAGCTGAAAAAGGTATGAGCTTTCAAGAGCAGCAAAAAAGTACTGCAGAAGATAACAAGCAAGCATATCTTTTTCCTTTTGGTGTTCAATATAATACTGTATTTTGAGTCTCCTGTGTATTTAAAAATCTAAAAGGTTTGAGACTCCCCCTCCAGCCCCAGTAAATTCTAGTTCTAGCCTCTCGAATAGAGGTTCCAGCTGGGCACTGCAATGTTTGCTCTGAGAATTCCACAGACAGGGTCACCTAAATATGCAGGCAGCTCTCCAGAGAACTTCCTGAAAGTCTGACTGGCTTTGCTAGTGGTAGGAAGAAAAGGAACATGGAGAAGAAACCTCAGACTGTGTCCTAAAGACAACCCCCTGCCTCAGTTAATGATATACTCTGGGGGCAACTAGTCAACTACCCAACCTGGGTGGCCCATACATCACATGCTTCTCTGTGTTGCCCTCAGGGTAGAGATGGGTCATTCTTTCCCAGTATATGGTCATTAAGTGCCTAAAAATCACTATAGTTGACAAAATGAAGGTCTTATGAAGAATTGTGTTTGAGGAAAAAACAAAGTAGCATTAAAGCTGTATCTGAACTTAATGTTCAGAAACACTGAATGAAAGCTCAGAAAACATGTGCTTTCATAACATTTCCAGGAGAGTGGGGCTCAGAAGTGCTCAGAAGCTCAGCAGTAAGATGCTTGTCTAGTATGCATGAGGCCCTGGGTTCCATCCCAGCACCACCATCACCACCAAAACAAAAAAGAAAAGAAAAAGAAAAAAATCAGATTTATTGGTGTTAAGAATCTGTTTAGTGGTAGAAAAAGAAATTAGAGGTTTAAAAATTGAAAAGCAGAATGTAAAATTACTACTCTGCAAATGGTATGATTATAGACCTGGAAACCTAATGACTAAAAAGCTCCTATGAACAATAAGAGAACTCATGTAGGTGGCATGCAACATGATTAACATACTGAAACCTAAACATTTGTGCTTTTACGAGAGCAAGAAAAAACACACAGAAAAACACAAAAGTGCCTAGAAGCCAATTTAACTAGGAATCTGCTAGATTCATAGGAAGAAAACCTGTACATGTTCTTCAAATACAAAGAAAACTTGAACAAATGGAAAGGCATACTGTGTGTTCTTTTTTTTTTTATTATTAGCTACACATGACAGTACAATGATCTTGACAATTCATATATTTGAATCAAATGAGGTATAATTTCTCATTTTTCTGAGTGTACAGGTTGCAGAATCACATTGGTCATACAGTCACGTATATACATACAGCAATAATAATGTCTATTTTATTCTGCTGCCCTTCCTACCCCCCCTTCCCCACCCCTCCCCTCCCATCACTTCTCTCTACCCAATCTAATGTGACACGCTTTTTTTCCCCTCTCATCTTTTTTTTTTTTTAATTTTTTAATATTTATTTTTTAGTATTTGGCGGACACAACATCTTTGTTTGTATGTGGTGCTGAGGATCGAACCCGGGCCACACGCATGCCAGGCGAGCACGCTACCGCTTGAGCCACATCCCCAGCCACCCCCCTCATCTTCATACATGTATTCTGTATGACAATGAGGGTCTCCTTCCATCTTCCGTGCAATTCCCCTTCTCCCTCCCTTTCCCTCCCATCTCTCTTCCCTATTTAGTGGTAATCTTCTTCTCATGCTCTTCCTCCCTACCCCATTTTGAGTCACCCCCCCCTTATATCAGAGAAGACATTCAGCATTTGTTTTTTAAGGATTGGCTAACTTCACTTAGCATAATCTGCTCTAATGCCATCCATTTCCCTGCAAATGCCATGATCTTGTTATTTTTTAGTGCTGAGTAATATACAGTTTGCTAATATAAAGAAAAAATGTCAGTTCTCCCTAAGTTGATCTATAAATTTATCATAATTAGAATAATAGGATTAGACCCAAATGCTTACAAGAATTTACTACATGATAAGATTATCTTCCTAAATAAAGAACTATTCAACAATAGTATTGTACAACCAGTTAACATCCAGGAGGAAAGTACTGGAAGAAGTCAAGGGAGAATTCTTTTATAACCTAAGAGTAGGAAAACTACTATTTATGGCTTAAGATTCATAAGACATAAAAAAATTCATTAATTTGACTACATAAAAAAGGAATCATTTCTGCCATACAGAAACACTGGAAGCAAAGTTAATAGGAAAATACTCATAATTCATATAAGAAAAGAAATTGCTTTCTCTAATTTGTGAAAAATCTTGCAAATCGACTTTGAAAAGACCAAAATCTCAGTGTAAAAATGGGATAGGGCCAGGCGTGGTGTTGCATGCCTGCAATCCCAACAGCTCCAGAGGTTGAAGCAGGAGGGTTGCAAGTTCAAAACCAGCCTCAGCAAAAGTGAGGCGTTAAGCAACCCAGTGAGACCCTGTCTCTAAATAATATATAAAATAGGGCTGGGGATGTGGCTCAGTGTTCCAGAGGCCCTGAGTTCAATCCCCAGTAGTCCCTGCCAAAAAATGAGGTAGGAATCTGAATAAATGCTTCAAAGAAAAAAATAAAATGTTTATTTTTTTAAAATATTTTTTAGTTGTTGATAGACCTTTATTTTATTTATTTTTATGTGGTGCTGAGAATCGAACCCAGTGCCTCACACATGCCAGGCAAGTGTGCTACCACTGAGTCCCAGCCCCAGCCCCATAAATGTTTCTTAAACATAAAAGAGGCTGGACCTCCTTGTGATAGAGGACATGGCATCTAAGTCTCCACTGTCTTCACCTATCAGATGGTCAGCCTCTAAATGTTTGATAATGCTGTTTTGGGCCAGGGTCTAGGGAGATGAGCACTTTCATAGATTGTTGAGCCAGTGCCCCAAGGAGGGCATCCTTGGCCCTGACAAATGTCATGGCCCTTCACTCTGTTGCCAAAGCCACTCTCCCTCCACGTGGTTCAGATCTTAACCTTTGGGCTTCCCTAAGCTCAATGAGTTTCCCATGAAGCCCTTGTCTTCTGACTTAGGAGAGGTGCCCATGACTCTCTTTCCCTTGGGGACAGGGAGGGGGCACATGATCATTCTCCAGAAAAAAAAAAAAGAAAGAAAGAAACCTTCAGAATTGCTGTTCTAATGACTCTCTGCACTTGTCAGCACCCGAACAGTAGTGAATTTCACTGTATACCAATAAAAAATAAAATCAGCCAAGGTGTCAGGAGCTCTCAGGATAGAACATAGACAATTAGGAATCTAACTCTATTACAAATATTTCACAGTCTCACTGAAGGAGGTGAAGAAGTTGTCCTAAGTGATTTTGGAAAACAGCTTTGTGACTGTATGCTATAAGCTAGAGACAAAAAGAGCCATATATAAACACTGCTTGATTGAGTGAATTTATCACAGCAGTACCAACTAGCAATTCTTTTTAAAAACTTTTAAAAATTATTTATTTATGGACTTATTTATTTGATAGTGGGGATTGAACCCAGATGTCGTCTACTTCAGAGTTATATCCCCAATTCTCTCTTAACTTTTTATTTTGCTGGGCTCAGTGGCCCACACTTGTAATCCCAGTGACTCGGGAGGCTGAGGCAGGAGGATTGAAAGTTTGAGACCAGCCTCAGAAGCTTAGCAAGGTTCTCAGCAACTTAGTGAGAAGCTGTGTCAAAAAAAAAAAAAAAAAGGCCGTGGGGTGGGGTACTGGTAATGTAACTCAATGGTAAAGCATCCCTGGGCACAATACCCACTGCCAAAAAGTAAAATATAATAAAATTTTGTTTTGAGACAGTTTCTAAAGCTGGTCTTGAACTTGAGATACTCTTGCTTTAGTCTTCCAAGTAGCAGGGATTAGAGGCATGGGCCAACACGCCTAACCTGACTAACAATTCTGAATGTGCCATGGGGGGGGGGTGATTATAAGGGGACCTAGAATAGAGATACCTGAGTAGCAATAAGCATGTCCAATACTCAGGTTTTTGTTTCTAATTGCTGTTCTCTAAAGGATCTGTGGAGAAATGAAGGATTCTACAGCTTAGATGAGGAAAATACTAGCTAAGCCTGGTGTCAAAGCCAGAAAGTAAAGAAGTGCTCAAGGAAAAAATATAAAAAGGACCAGGCATATCAGAAGGACACAGGGGTCCACCTTAAATACCTGCTAGTGACTAATTAATGATCATATTAGATTTTAACAAAAACAATAGAATAAATACCCATGAGCCTATGCTGATAAAAATGAATAATTAAATAAGTAAATAAATGGAGTAAAGAGGCTAAATCTTTACAGAAGAATCCCCATAAGATAAATACTTCTCCCTCCAGGAGATAGAACTTAATTTCCCTCCCCTTAAGAGTGGGCAGGTCTTAGCAACTTACTTCCAAAGAATAGAGTATGGAAAGAGAAAAATGGCAACTCCACAGGGGAGAGACATGGCTATCCCACCTTAATCAAGCCACCAAGTTCAATAGTGATGATAATCATGTTCCCTAACCATGCCTTTCTCCGATCTTTTCCAAAAACCCATAACTGTGGTCTAACTGCATGAGAAGACATGACAGAATTCCTACAAATGGAAGGACATCTTACAAAATTCCTGACCATAAATCTTCAGAAATGTCAAGGTCATGAGAAACAAGGACAGACCAAGAGATTATCACAGACTAAAGAAAAGATATAACAACTAAATGCACTGTGGGATCCTGATTGGACCCCAGAACAGAAAACAGATATTGTAGAACATGATGAAGTCCAAATAAAGGTTGTGGTTTAGTTAATAGCATAGTGTCAATGTTAAGTCTTCATCCTCTCAAGAGCACTGTTTTGTGTAAGATGCTAACATTAGGGAGAAGCCCGTGAGGGGCACATAGGAACTCTCTTTCCATCTTTATACTTTTTCTGTAACTCTAAAATTATTTCAGTATTAAAAGTTTATTTTTTCAAAATGCTCTTCTAACCAACCCCCAGCCCTTTTTCTGTTGTTGGTGTGGGTGTGGGAGTTAAGAAAAATCTAACCCATTACCCCTTCCCCACCCACGCCCTCTTTTGGCAAGCTCAGCACAGCGGCATCTCACATTTTGTTTTTCGAGTATAATTTTTGTTATTTTTGAGCTCAGCTACAAACTTCTATTTAAATTTCCTGTTACATTTGCATATGCTAAAAAAAAAATGTCTTTAGACTGATAGGCGAGAAACCAAAACCAAGGGTTCCTGTGAGGAAACAGACTCAATGACTCAGGAATGAGGATGGGTGATTTCTAAAGCTTTAGTCTAGTGTATTTTTTGGAATTTGAGCCAGGTGGCTGTTTTACCCCTTTCAAGACTTAAATTAAATTTTTCTACAGTGTTGCTTCTCTCTTAAATCACCATTTGGTGACTCAGGGACTATTGCTATAATATAGTCATCTCCTAAAGAAGCTCATTCCACGTTTTGTTCATTGAAGTTCCAGAAGCCTTTGCCTTCTTCATTGCATGGAGAAGCTTGCATTTGGGTCGTCCTTTGTTTCATCTTCATACATTTCACAAAACAATTAGTGACTCCTTAGTTTTTTTAGCAACTTGTTAGATAATTTGGCATTTCTTGGGTTGGTATTATTTCCATTGTTTGGGAACCATGGAAAGAAAGAAAGCCAGGAGCCTATGAAGGTATTCATGGCCTCATTAAGATTCTTTAGAATTCTTTAAAATCTGCAGAATATATGTTCCCAGGCTATTTTCACATCTCAAGAAAGAATTCTAAAAGATTAGCTTTCTTGGGTTGGGGATATAGCTTGGTTGGTAGAGTGCTTGCCTTGTATGGACAAGGCCCTGGGTTCAATCCCCAGCACCACCAAAAAAAAAAGTTGCTTTCTCATTTACCCAAGGTGTCACTCATATGTTATTACTCATTTTTTAAGCACTCACTCTGAGAGTGCTTCCTGGGAGGATATAATGAAGCTGGTACTGTCATTAACACAGCTTCAGGCTGGTCCAATGCATATACCTACCAGGGCCTTAAAGAAATCTGATTCTCATGTTAGAGTTGGTAGTTAGTCCAGAAAGGACTAAGACATCAGAGTCGAAAATGATGTTCCCCATAAATAAAATGTGGTATATACATATACATATACAACAGGATATTATTCAATCTTAAAAAACAAAAAAGAAGAAAAAGAAGGAGGAGGAGAAAATCCTGCTATTTGCAGTATAGTGAACTTGGAGGACGTTATATTAAGTAAAATAAGCCAGAAACAGGACAAATACTACATGATCTCACTTATAAAGAAAGTCTAAAAAAAATCAAGTTTATTACAACAAAGAGTAGAATGGCAAAGAGTAGAATGGTGATTACCAGGACAGAGGAAGGGAAGATGTTGGTCTGGGGTATGTTTCACTTATTAGGAGCATACCACAGACCAGCTTTCTAAAGATATAGTGTATAGCATGGAAACTATAGTTAATAATACTGTATTGTAAACTAGAGTTAAGAATAGATCTTACATGTTTCATCATAAAAAAAGAAACTGTAACTATGAGGTGATGGATATGTCAATTAGTTTGTGGTAATAATTTCACAATGTATATATCAAATCATCACATTGTACACCTTAAATATATACTGTTTTCATTTTTAAAGTATTGTTCTGGCTGGGAGTGTTGCTCAGCAGGAGCACCTGCTTTGTATGCATAAGGCCCCGGGTTTGATGCCCAGCACCAGAAACAAAACAAAAATGTTGTTCCCCAACTTCAGGTTTCAGGCTTCTGTGGGTCCCCATCACCTGCTGCCTGGCTTCCTAAGGTGTACAGATATCTAAACACCCTTTTAATACTACAGATCTTAGCCTTTCTTGGTTGTGCAGAATTTTAAATGAACATCTTTTTAAAGATGAATAATGAAATAAACATGTTTTCTATCACTTCTTTTACTTTTAGCAAGTCTTTCCCATTGTTTAACCGGTGCGTGCCTCAAACACCTGAGTGCTATTCCCTGTTTGCATCTGTTTTGATAAATGATGTTGACACCCTCCATCGAATTCTAAGTGGAATAATGTCAGCAAGAGATACAATCCTTGGCCTGTGTATCTTCGCATTAGGTAATTTTAATTTTATTTTAGCAACTATTTGTGGAATGCCAAAATTTCTACTGCTTAAATATGTAGTGCCTTGAAATTAACTTCTTAACTTAAATATAAAACTTTATGTTTATTTTCTTTGAAGATATTTTCAACATTTCAGGTTAAATTTGGGAAAGGGACAGTGGGAATGGAAGAGGTCAGCTGGCTATCTGCCAGGAAGCCTCACTGGATTATATTCACCAGTTTCCGGGGGTTTTTTGTTCTCAGCTCTGCGTGAGGGATGGATGCATAAAGCAGAGAGTAAGTTTGTTCTTTGGCTCTGAAAAGTACAACCATCAGGGGATACGAAAATACATCTTCTGGCCAACATGCCTTCTACCTGTAGGTGAGCCAGATCAGTGGGCTGTCTGGTGAGCCCGGGAGGAGTGTGCATCCACATTAAGAGGGTCAGACTGCAGTGCCTGTGAATCCAGCTCTTCAAAGGAACATACCTACTTTGGGTTGTACGCAGAAGAAGTCCTTGGGCCAAGACATGCCTCTCCTGGGCATTTCTGGAAGCAGTGACCCACTCTTGATCCTTGACTTCCCACTTTCTCTCTTTCCACTTGCTGAGCCCCTGGAGCCAACTGTCTCTTTGAACAGGTTAATGCCCTCTGCAACTTTAGACCATAGCAATAACCTATTATCTAGTCCCTTCCCAGTTGGTCATCCATTAACATATTTTGGCCAGTTCCACAAATTGAGTTTTCCTTAATTTCATTACCAAAAGGTTACTAATTCCCCAGTGCTTGGGGAAACTTCAGTAATCACCATATATAGGGTCCAAACATTTACTTAGACTGAGAATGACTTCAAATGACCCAAATAGTATTTTCTGACTCCCAGACACTGACGTGGTAACCACAGATACAAAAAAAAAATAATAATAATTCCAGGCTAGTCCTGATATCATATACCTCAACCGAATGTCCCCACAAGGGCTGTACTTGTTAGATTCATAATGGCATTAACAGCTGTTATTTCCCAAGAAGTTCTCAGGTACCAGGCACTGTGCTTATTATCACATTAAGGCTTTAATGTGATAAACCCCATTCCGCTCAGAGTAGAGGAACCTGAGGCTTAGAGAGTTTAAGTGCCTTGGCCAGTAGTAGAATGGGTGGCAGCTAGTAGAATGGATGACAGAGCTGAGACTCAAACCCAGGTATGTCTAATTCCAAACTCCATGTTCTCAGCCACCACACTGAAATATCTTTATGCAATCTTGATTTTCTGTTTAGTAAAAAAATAAATAAAATAGCATTTATAGATTCACTGAAATATTTAGAAAAATTCGTAAGCATACAAGCTCAAATATTGGAAAGTGAAATGCAATGCTTTATACAGCTTACTTTATATACTTAGACTCAAATTTTTTATTTTAAAGGCATTATTCTTTTAGGTTTAATAAAAGTACCTAAGGACATTTAAAGTCAGAACTTTACACAAGCTCAGTATGAAACTTAGTATAGTAAAATTTTTAAACAGTTCAGTTAGACTTGTAAGGTAACTTGAACTTTTGGGAATAAAATACCTTCTTTTTAATTTTAACTCAGGAAGACTGGCTTTGTTACAGCCTACTAAACCCCACATGCTTCAGAGGGTGCCCTGGTTGTATCCTGTATTTTCCTTTAGCATTTAGCAGGTGTCCCAAGACATTTGGAGATGGAGTAAAACCTGGGCCCTCACTTTTCCTGCTTCTGCCACCATCACCCTCGCCCTTTGCTGCTGTTTGGGTTTATGTGTTTTACTTAATTTTTCAGCCTTGTCCTTGACCATGATGTTCACCTTCCGATTCATCACCACTCTTCTGGTTCACATTTTCATTTCATTGGTTATTCTTGGATTGCTGTGTAAGTATGTCTTCTTGATGGATTTCTTTTTGATTAAATGAAAAGACTTTCCATTAAGTACAGAACTTTAAAGTTGGTATTTGTGAGCTAAATGGAGTCTCAGAGAGTGTCTCATCCAGCCCCATCGGTTTGCACGTAAGAAAAATCAAACCCAGGGAGATTGACAGGAGTTGCTCATGTCACAGATCATGGCAAAGTTAACGCCAAGTCTGTTGTCGCTTCTAGTATATTTTGCGGGCCTGAGATGAGCCTGGTACCCATAATACTAAGAGAGAGTTCCAGTGCCATCACAAGCATTTTGGAGGATCTTTTCTGAACCTGCACCTCACTCATTGGCATGTTGGTGACCACAGTTGTCGGGCAAAGGCTCTGCAACCTGGAGAGCAGGCCTGAGTAGGCATAGGGTTCTGAAGGCCCCTGTGGGCCCATCATCAGTTGCTGGATTGTGGGTCTTCCTAGGATCATTGGGAAAAGGGTATCAGTGTCTTTTATTTTTAATGAGAGACGGTAGTGTTTCATTCCTCTGAACTATCAGCTCTGCGCTTAGCATGGGAGCACCCCAGAGCCCTGTGCTGGATGGCAGCACTGACTTGTGAGGGGTGCTTTCCTCACCTATAGTTAATGGATGGCTGTGACCTCTGTAGAGTTCCTGTGGAGGTGGCTTATAGTAGTGTTTTATAGCTAAATGCAAAGTATTTGCAATGTCAAGGTATCCTCAGAGTAAGCCTCTGATATACGTGAGTCCCACAGCCTGTGTAAGTTGCCTGGATTTGGTGGGTCAGAAGCCAGTGTTCAGGCTCCTGTAGCAGAGATCTCCAGCAGAGTTTGCCTGATCATTTTAGTCTTTGGACACTAGCAGAGTTCCCCTCACTATCCTGTTGATGTAGCTACTTTCCTGTTCACACTAGACCAACCTGTGGGCTAGGCACCTGTATTCTGGGGCCACCTCCTGGGTCTCCCAAAACCAAAGGCTCTTATGGGCTGGGGGGTACTCTGTGGGCTACCCTGGCTCTGCCCAGCTCCTCCAGAGGGTAGCTGCTGGCTATAAATGCCCCAGGAACTTGGGACCCACCTCCTAAGCAGGGCCACCCAATGGGCTTACAGTGGGAGGACGTTACCCCAGGGCGTGTGTGCTGAGCCCTGCTGGTGTTGTTTTCTAGTTGTCTGCGGTATCTTATGGTGGCTGTATTATGACTATACCAACGACCTCAGCATAGAATTGGACACAGAAAGGGAAAATATGAAGTGTGTGCTGGGGTTTGCTATTGTGTCTACAGTCATTACGGTAAGAAACCCCCTCCAACTGGGTGTGGTGGTGCACACCTGTCATCCAGCGATTTGTGAGGCAGGAGGATCACAAGTTCAAAGCCAGCCTCAGCAACTTAGCGAGGCCTAAGCAACTCAATGAGACCCTGTCTCAAAATAAAAAATAGAAAGAGCTGGGATATGGCTCAGTGGTTAAGCACCACTGGGGTGAATCCCGATACTCACCCCTCATCCCCTCAAAAAAAAAAAAAGAAAAGAAAAAGAAAACCCTTTCAGCAGTGGGTTGAGTCACCAGCCAGAGCTCTGAAACCCAGATCATTGAATTTTAGTCAAAAACAACTAGCATTTGTTTTTCTTTCACCTCAGAATGTGCCTACATGATGGGGTACCTTCTTTGGATTTCAGATACCTATGTAGGAATAAATCAAAACCTTCAAAAAAATAAATTCTTTCCAAGTCATTTCTGTTGTCCTCCAGAGGCTGATTCTATATCCTTGCTGTTAGGCCATTCCTACCCAAGGGGCTCCAACGGTGGACCTGCGGGGAGGAGGGAACAGTTTATGACAGCTCTCATTTCCTGTTTGTGAGCCAGTGGGTACTGAGCTCTCCCAGGGTGTGCCAGCTCCGCTGCCCTGAGCACACAGGGCCCTTTGTCTCCACACCTGCCAGCCACTGAGTTATTTTGGTTGGCAGACAACCTGCTGCCTCCTCAGTGAACTCCCTAGTTAAAAACAGGAGAACTGGGAATATTGAGGCAGGGGATAGTGGTTGTTGGAGGAGGGTGACTGGCAACCAAAAATCATTTCAGTCACTCCTCAGGTGGCATAGAGGTGCTAGAATCACCAGGCTCTGGGGGTGAGGGGTGTTGAACATCTGGTAACCCCAGGTCAAGTGCTAGCTGTTGCTCACTCACCGTTGTGCAGGAGAGAGGCAGCCAGGGCCTTCCACAGCCCATTAAACCTTTCTGCAAATGCAGATTCTCTCACCAGCTCCATTCTCTCTTCTGAGGAAATCCTTCAGGTCTCATATTGGGTACAGGCTTCACATTTTCTCCTTTCCACAGTGAGTTTTCAGGTTTATGTTCTTTACATAAGATGTGTCAGGGAGCAAGTGACATCAAATAAAGCACCCAACTTCTTCCTCAGTCAAGGGCCAGGCTCGCTGCTAAACAGGGACTGTGAAGGAGGCTGTAGAGGAAAAGGCTCCCCAGCAGCCAGGCCTGGGGCTTTGGGGCTCAGGGGAGGAGGAGCGGGGCCCAGAGCTGGGGAGAGAGCCAGGTCCTCCCCAGCCCTCCACAGGGTCCCCTTTGTCCTCACACACTGCACTATTCATGGCCACCAGATCTCAGGGTCAGGGGGTGACTTCTCCTCTTCACCTAGTATGAGGTGAGGGAAAGGTGAGTCTGTGTCACCTGTCCCTGAGTGTCACAGGTGGCTGTACAGAGGGCAGAATCCAGCCTTGGCTCATGTGCCCTCATTTGGCTTGGGTTTCTCTCCTGTGCTGGCCCGGCTGGCTCTACTCTTACCCTCACAGGAGCCCAGATCCTTTGTCTCCGTCATCAGTTACACGCAACTTCTAACAGACACAGGGCTCAGCACTAAACAGTGGAGCTAGAGAGGCCCTGACACAAGCCAGCACAGCCTGTGACCAGGTGAAGTGCACAGCAGGCAGTGCCATGGCACAGCGCATAGGAAAAGAGCCCAGTCTCGATGGTCCCAGGCCTGTGCCCAAATCCAGGGCCCACCACTGAGACCTGGGAAAAATTACTTGGTCTCTGAGGCCCTGGTCTCCTCATGCATCAAATGGGAATGCTGTTGAGAGGTATGGTCCCCAGGGACCACAGAGGACCTCCTAGGCAAGGATGTGTTCCTGTCTCCTGGAGTTCTTAGCAGGAGCCTTACAAATGAACTTGAGCACATGTTCTGGGAAGATGGGGGCCAACTGTGAATATCACTTAAGGAGTTTCAATATAACCACTCGAAATAATGAGGAAAATGGGGTGAGTGGCATTATATGCCCACTTCAGCCAATACTCTAGGATGATTAGCAGAATGCAGCTCCCTGCCACTTAGAAGTGAAGCCTGTGTGGTGAGCTTTGCCCACCCACTCGGTCCACACCCGCAGCACTGGGTGGTGACACTGATCTCCATCCAGATTGGGGAAAGGAACAAATTAGAGTCAACCCTTTCCTTGTGATGGACATGCTCACAGTGTACTCTAAGTGTGAGCAGGGCATCAACTGGATATTTCTAATACAAGTTGTAACACACACACACACACACACATTTAAATACTCACCTAGATTAAGGTTCCTCTTAGGAGCCAGAGCCAAATTTATTTGCCTAAAGATTATATTGTTTTGCTTCCTGAACAGTTAAAGTGAAACAGTCCCTTCCTTGTTGATTGTGTTAGGCATTGAGAGCCCTTTGCAGTTTAAAGGTCTCTTCTGGGCTTGGCTTCTCAAGAACCCCCCACAGTAGGGGTGTGCTCGCAGATCCTGGAGTAGCTTCTGCACAATTTATCCTACTTTCCTCTGAAGTCTTTCCTCCACTTTGTGAGAGATCTTTGAGGGCAGAAATACTCCAGTCCACTTGGAAGAAAAAGGGCAGCTCAGGCAAGGAAACAGAGTACACAGGGTCACATGAATATGTGCCCTCCATGAAAGTCTGAGGCAGGTACAGGGAGGGCTCATTTCTATAAGATCCGGATCTGTGATAATAATGAGTCTGATCTTTATCCAGATGTTCTGGAGAACCATTGATGGATTTTTAGCAAGGAGATGACACCCTAGGCTTTACCCTTTAGAAAGGTCCCTTAGCTGTGAGGTGGAGGAAGGATTGAGGTGGGGGCATATCAGGAAAATTAAATGCAGACAACTAATGAGGAGGCTATTGGGGGCCAGATAAGATATGATGAGACTGGACCTGGGACATCATCAGTGGTGTTGGAGAGGAGAGGATGACTTAAGAGATATTTAAGAAATTGAATCAGAGGTGACAGGGATTATGCTGTGTGCTAGCCTCAAGGAAATCAATCTAAGGGGAGATTCAGATATAAACATATGCAGTGGAAAATGCCAAATACTATGGTTAGGAAACCATAGGACAGAATGCAAGAAAGGAATCTTGGAGTCCAGAAAAATTAGGACCACTAGAGGTAGGGAATACAAGGAAGAAGAGATTTTGGTATAAAGATATTGAATTTGGTTCAGGACAGGGTGAGTTTGAGACATTTAGGATGTGTATGGCCTTTTTAATATCTAATATGCTTCTTCATCCAGTGCTTAGAGAAAGGTGAGGCTGGGGTTTTTATTTGAAGGTCATCAACATCTGGGAAGGATGCTAAAACCACAAAGGAGCAGAAGATTCCTTCCCCACAATGATCCTAAGAAGCAATAACTGAAATAGTAGAGGAGCCAGAGAGATTGTGGAAGGGACCAGAAAAGGGAGTGAACAGTAGATTCAAATGCTATGCTGTGGCCAAGCAAGACTTGGAGGGGCTGGGGGGTGTGGCTCAGTGGTAGAACAGTTGCCTGGCATGCACAAAGTCCTGTGTTCATTCCCCAACACCGCAAGGGAAAAAGAAAAAAAGACTTGGAATGTAGAATATTCTATGGGATCTAGCAGACTTCACATGAAGTGACCTTAGGAGGAGAAGTTTCAGAAGAGTGTGGGGGTCTAGGGGTTTGCAGGCAATTGGAGATGAGTGTAGATGCCAGTGTAGACAAGCTAAGAAACTCGGCTGTGAGGAGAAGGAGACAGAAGACAGTGGCTGGATCAATGTGGGTTGGACGATGATTACATCTTACATGAGAGACTCTTAGATACTTATATACAGGGCAGAAAAAAGCAATAGAGAAGGCACAGAGGCTACCTTGGGACATACTCACTGTCCTTTTCCTTCACACTCATGTTCTCTTGCCCTTTGCTGTCTTCTTTGAGCATCTTGGGTTCTGGGTGGAGGAAGAGAAGATGGTTCCTGACTCTAGAGGACTTAATTCTCATTTGCCTTTGCTTTGTGACCATACTGAAAGCTCCTTTGGGAAGGGACTAAGCAGCGTTCACTGTTCTAGCTACAGGATCTAGCACAGGGACCAGTACATAGTAGGTGTTCAATTCATGCCTGGGAATTGACCTGTTCAGTTATAACAAAAGTCATGTATTACTATCTTAAAAGAGCTATTTGCTGAAATGTCAGTAAAATAATAGGGCTTGCTTTAAGCTGTACCCAGTTCCCCCATTATTTTGAAATAATTTACTCTGAACCCTTTCTCACCAGGCAATTCTACTCGTCTTGATTTTTGTCCTCAGAAAGAGAATAAAATTGACAGTGGAGCTTTTCCAACTCACAAATAAAGTCATCAGAAGCTCTCCTTTCCTGCTGTTCCAGCCACTATGGACATTTGCCATCCTCATTTTCTTCTGGATCCTTTGGGTGGCTGTGCTGCTGAACCTGGGAACTGCCGGTAAGGGACAGTGGGTGCAGCTTCCTTCCCTAGGAGTCGCACGCAGGAGACCTCACCATTGTGAGAACATTGGCCTGCTTCTGTGGGCACCAAACCTCTCATGCAACCAGCGGCATCTGATGACAGCAGTGATAGTGCCAGGGCTCTGTCACAGGGGTGGGGGGGGGAGACACGGAAGTTCCCTTCCCTCTTTTGTATTGACTTTGAAGAAGCTGGGCTTGTGTTTCATGAGAGAATAAATTCAGTCAGGACTGAAAGCGTTAGGAAAAATTGCAATCTAAACGAAGGCTTGTAGAAAGAATATTATCAAATGTCTCCAGGTTTAAATTTTATCAACCCCTATCAAATCAGTAGGTGATAAAGAACTCAGGAAGACTGTCAAAAGTTTGTTGTGCCCAGCAGGGCCAGCTGAAGTTTAACATGGGTGCATGCAGAAGTTTACCCTTTGTGGGTTCTGAAAGACAATTCTGCATCCTCCCCTGGTACCCAAACACTGGTCCCCTCCAGGAGCACTCCTCAGAGTGGACTGTGGTGCTTTGTTATAATACGAATACATGAACCCCATTCTCAGAGATTCTGATTTATTGCACTTGGGGTAAGAGTGTGTGTGGGTGTGTGTGTGTGTTTTAAATGTTGCATAACAGGGCCACCATATTCTAGAGCAGTGGTAGTCAAAGTGCTCTGAAACCAGACACAGAGCTTGTGCCTGGAATGTGTACCACTCCATTGCTATGAAAGAAAAAAAAAAATCAGCTGAAGGAATCATTGTTCTCTTGATGCTGTTGATCTTCATTCTGGCACAAGCCTGTCATCTCATTGCAGACTCATGACAAACAGTGTGAGGGCAGACAGCTAATCTATGAGCCTCACTTTGAATGATCCTACTCAAGCTCTTCTCTAACTCCTCTACTTGATTTGGTGACAATCCAGAATCACGCCCTGATGTGAATACAATATAGAAAGTTGCTTTCTAAGACTATCACCAGGCAGATAAGAACCACAGCACATGTCAAGTTAACAAGACTGATGCAATTCCTGAATGTTTTATCAAGTTTATTCTGCTCTTCATTGACTCCAGTGAATGGAGCCAATATGTGTGATCTTGCATGTCAGAGCAACTGCTGTGGTTGTTTCTTAGTGAACCTGGTACCCTTCCCTCTCCTCTGGAGTGAACTGACCCTCAGAATCAAGGTGGTCAGCAGCCTTGGGAAGCCCCTATTTCTGGCTTCAGAGATGCTGTAGGGATGGTGTCTTCTGCTGCAGGTCTCTGGAAGCTTCCTGAAGGCCTGCAGTGAACTTCTGATATCCAGGGAGGAACCTTTCAAACAGACTAATTAATCAGGATTAGGATTGTCTGGAAGGGATAGAAAAACTCAAAGGAAACATTGGCTCAAACAAGGTGTCAAATAATTTCCCTCCCATATAGATAAGTCCACAAAGAGGATTCCTTATTAGCCTTGTCTTCCAGAGTTCCGGACTCAGGTGTCTTCTTGTTCTGCACCCCTACTACTTGCTTCTACTTCATAGTTGAAGTGGCCACTTGGACTCCAGCCACCATGTCTTATTCCAGCCTGTAGGAAGGTGGCAGGGAGGAGGATGAGCATGCACCCTCCTGGAAGTCATAGGCTGCACTTCCCCCTCCACCTCACTGGCCAAATCCTAGGTAGGTGGTAACACCCATCTGCAAAGGAGGCCAGAAAATG
Source organism: Marmota marmota marmota (assembly GCF_001458135.2). Taxonomy (NCBI): domain Eukaryota; kingdom Metazoa; phylum Chordata; class Mammalia; order Rodentia; family Sciuridae; genus Marmota; species Marmota marmota. The sequence goes on along the minus strand of NW_026000076.1, from coordinate 4,490,684 downwards.
TAGTTTCATTTTGGTCAGTCATGCACAGTTTAAAATTTAGAGGTTCTATTACCAAGAAAAAGTGAAGCAGTGCTAGGGATATAGCTCAGTGGTAGAGTGCTTGCCTAGTATGCATGAAGTCCTTGGTTCAATCCTCAGTACCACCAAAAAAAAAAAAAATAGGGAAGCAGTTATCACGGGACAGTTGGAAGTCTCCCCTAGCACAGAACTGAACAGCCTTCCTCTAGCTCACTGGCTTGAAGTGCTCTTAGTCCTGGTCAGAAGGGAGCACAGGGGTCTTGGTACATGCTGTTGAAAATGTTCTGGATTCTAAGCTCTGTACTAGATTCTTCTTTGTGTGTTCCCCTTTGAGCATCTTAATTCTCTTGCAACTTATGTGCTATTCTCAAATTACAGGAAAGAAAACTGAGTTCTGAGCAAGTCATTTGCTGAACGCCACACAGTTAGGAGCCCAATCTGAGAGTTGGGGGACTGAAGTCAGAGGGGAATAGCCCCAAGGCTTGACTTGGGGTGAGCTACCAGCACTGTGCCTCTTAACTTCCTCCTGTTTGGACCCTAGTTGGGCCCAGGGCCTACAAGGCATTGGACAGCCTCAATCTCAGGATCGAAAGCAGGAGGGCCAGGAAACAGGAGGTTCTTCCTCAGGGCCGAAGGTAGCAGGTTGCTCCACAGGCATCTCAGAGGATCGTGTATTGAAGTGTGGCAGTTCCCTATCAGTGGGAGAAGCAAAAGGAGCAAGAATGAGAGGAGTAGAAGGCAGGAAAGAAAACAGGTGCCCAGGACCTACTGTAAAAGTCTACAAGCAAGACTATCTTAGGCTTTACAGGAGAGAAATTTCCTCACAGGGCCACGCCCAGCTCTCTCTGGGAACTTGTTATGGTTTGGATGTGAGGTGCCCACCAAAAGCTCATGTGTGAGACAATATGAGAGGGTTCAGAGGGAGAATGTCTGGGTTGGAAGAGCCTTAAGCCAATCAGTGAATGTATCACCTGATGGGATTAATTGGGTGGTAATTGAAGGCAGGTATGGTGTGACTGGAGGAGGCGGGGCATTGGGGATGTGGCTTTGGGGTATGTATTTGTATCTAGCAAATGGAGTCTCTCTGCTTCCTGATAATCATGTGAGCTGCTTCCCTCTGCCACATTCTCCAGCCATGTTGTTCGGCCTTACTGGAGACCTAAGGAATGGAGCCGGCTGTCAATGGCTTGAGACCTCTGAAACTGTAAGCTCTCATATAAACTTCTCCTCCACTAAAGTTGTTCCATTTGGGTCTTTTAGTCACAGCAGCAAAAAAAAAAAAAAAAAAAAAAAGCTGACTAAAACAGACCTGCATAATGGAAACCAGATTTTTGGCCCACTCCCTCGCAGCACCTGACTGCCCTTTCCACTCACCTGTGGGCTGGCCAAGTGCACAGAATCCCCTTTGTTCTCAAATGCCTTTTCAGTGCCAGAGTGACCCTGCTCTGGGCTGGGCAGGTCAGCAGCTGCATCACTTTTTGATCTTCAGAAGATGCCCCAGCTGTGAGCAGCTTTCACTTCTTCTGAAACTATACCCACCAGGTGATGAGGGCTCAGTGCCCTTTTCACAGAGCCGGAGGGTCTCACCTCTTGGGCAGCTACAACGAGGACAGGCTCACTCTTCAGTCTAGGGTCTAGTTGTGTATGTGGGGCTCCTCACTAGGTAAATAGTTGTGAGAGGTTTTTTGTTTTTTGTTTTTTGTTTTTTTTTGGTGGGGGGAAAAATAGGAGTGAATTAGGTGACATTTGTTAGGTCACATTTGTCCGGATGAGCTATTTCTCTAGTGACTGTTTATCAGTCTATTAAGAAGCTGACAAATTGTGGATTGGGTGCAGGTCATTTCAGCAGAGCATGTCAATCTCAGCCCCCACCCTGCCCAGAAATGACATTTATTAGTCCACCAGGATTTGTCTATGACAAGCAATGTGACAGATGTTTTTTAAATTCAGTGGGGATTGGGGGGTGGGAGCAAAAGCTACAGGAACCATTGGGAATCCAGCAGGTGCTATTGGTGAGTGGGAAAGAACCCAGATATTCTGAGCACCCTCTATGGTCACTAAAGTGGTCTGGAAGCCTCAATCTATAAAATGGAAAAGTCCTGTGGGTGGAGGTGCCTCCCTCCAGATCCTTGCTGCAGTTAGAAGAAGGAGCTGCAGGATGTACACAGCAGGCTTGGAACAGGCAACGGGCAGGATTGGAAAGGAGTTAGTAGATCCAGACAGAATTTTCTCATCAGAGGGCCTGGTATCCTGTGTATTAGTCATCTGTGCTCTCCTCTTGCAATTTGTTCAGTGGAAAAATGATGTGAGTCTGCCTCCCAAGGATGTTAGAAGACGGAGATGGAAAGAGAGGTTTGCATTGCAAATGAGGGGCCATATGTGTTCTTTTTATTAGGAATTAGCATTGACTAAGGAATATCTAGTACTAGCTTCAGCTTTGTGGTTTATTCTCTGCTCTGCCTGGCATATTTGAGAACACTTTATAAAAGAAAATTGCTGTTTTTTTTAAAAAAAATCAGAGATCTAAATGATAATTGAAGTTATTTCACAAAAGCCTGCTCATGGCCCAGCCTTGTCCTAGGAACAAAATGGAGACAGATTATGCAGAAGAAATTGGAAATGGCCCCTGCCTTTGAGACGTGTAGGAAGCCTCTGGCAGAGGCAGAGAACAGCAGCCTCCATGCTTGGCTCCCTGCCTCACCCCTGTGCCATCTTCTCTGGAATCTGCTCCCCACTTTTACCCCAGCTTCCCACCCTGGCTGCATCAGAAATCAGCCATTCTCCAAGATTCATTTTCATTATTAGATTTCTTAGAAAAGCTACAAATTTCTCAGGTGTACCTAGATATTTTTTCTTCATTTCTTAAATATTCTTCATTCATTCAACAAATATTCATTGCATGCCTATTATGTGCTCAGCACCAGAGTTGTATTGTGTGTCACCTACTGTGCGCTCTAGGTACTCAAAATACAACATGGAGCAAAACAAAGGCCCTGTTTTCCAGGCACTTAGTTTCTAATGGGTGGTGACAGTGGGGTAAATAAGTGGCTTCCCATGGTGATAAAGTGCCCTGAAGAACAATAAAGCAAGATGTGCTGTTACCCACAAGAGCAAGCAGGCCCAAGGGCAGGGACCATACCTTTCTCTTTTTCTCCCTGTTAGAGATGCTGGAGATATGGCTTTCCTTCTAATTTGAGGGAGATAGGTGTAAATAAAATAATTAAGTGAACTGTATAGAACTTTAAAAATCTACAAAAGTCTATAAAGTCTCTTGGCTTACTGTGTCATGCTGGTGTGGGTACAGGGTCAACTGACTTGGAATTCAATTCACCTGTCATTGAGTATTGATTGTGTGTACAGGGAAGAACTTGATATTTTGTAGACTTTGTCAATGAGATATTCATATTCTCTCTCTCTCTCTCTCTCTCTCTCTCTCTCTCATCCTCAAGCTGCCAGAGCAGAGGCAGAATCCAGTGAAGACATAGACAGGGGGGAGGTAAGCAAGATGGAGGTTCAGTAGCATCCTTGGACCAGTTTGGTGGAAGGGGCCCAGAGAATTACACACAATGTGCTAAAAAATAGAGTCCTTTCAAGTTGGGCCTGCTCCCTTTGGATATTATGCCAGCTAGACTGCTTTCCTTAAGAATCTGCTATTTGCAATGATCACTAAATCACCTTAGTCTCTTAAAATGCTAAAGACTGACAGTAATGTCCAAATTTGCAGCCAGGTGCATGGTGAATATCCTCCAAATTATTCTGATGCATTTATAGGGAGATCTCTAGAAAGCTGTCTCCTGCCTCTTTGATAAAATGTATGATTTGAGATTAATTCATTTATTCATTCAACAAGTACTCCCTGAGCATTTACTGTACGTTAGACCCTGTTAGATATGCTGGAGATATAGCTTTATTTCTAGTTTGAGGGGAGTAGACAAATAAAATAACTAAGTAAATTCTATAGAAACTTGAAAGCTTATTAGTGATATGAAGGAAAATACAGCAAAGAGGAATAGGAAATGCATAAGAGGGCAGGAGTACAATTTGAAATTTGGTGATGGGGTGAGTCTTGAAGGAAAGAGCCACAAAGTATCTAACCAAATGGGACCATGTCCCAGCTAGAGGACACTAAGAAGCCAGGGTTCTAGGACACAACAAGGAAGCCCAATCAATCAGAATGGAATGGTTGAGGGAGAGCGGGGTTCAGAAGGGAGATTAGAGAGGGCACAGGTTCAGAATCTGTGGACTTAGTAGCCTTTGTAAGAATTTTGGCTCCTGATCTAAGATGGGAAGTCCTGGCAGGGTTTTGAGAGAATAGAAACATGACCTGATGTGCATCTTAATAACAGTGGCCCAATGTGATGGTGGTACAGGGGTGGGGTAGTGTGACATGATGGATTCTACTCTACTTTGGAGGTAGAGCCAATAGGATTTCCTGATGAGGAGTATGAAAGAAAGAAGAGCTAGCAGTGACTTTGGGCTTTTTTTTGGCCTAAGCTACTGGAAGATAAGATGGTCATAAACAAAAATGGAGCAAGAAGTTGAGTGGAACTTTTTAGGAATAGATAAAAAATTAATTGTGGTTGTATTGAAATATCTTTTAGACTAACAAATGGAAATATCCAACAGGCAGTTAGTTATCTGTGTATGTCTGAGGTTCAGAGGGAGGTCCCCAATAAATTTTTATTTGGGAACAGATAAGTAGTATTTAAAACCATGAGATTCAGATGAGTATAGATATATAGGGAAGAAATCCAAGGACTGCTTTGAAGCACTTCAATGTTAAGATGCCCTGGAGGGCTGGGGGTGTGTTCAATGGTAGAGTTGTTGCCTAGCGTGTGCAAAGCCCTGATCCCCAGCACTGAAGAGTAAAAATGAAGAAAAAAAGAATGTTGTGTCCTTGAATTCAGATGAAGGGTTTCGAGAGGATTCGAATGGTCCAGTGTCTCAAGTACTGCTGATAAGTAAGGTGAGAACTAAGGATTCACTATAGAATTTAGCAACCTGGAGGTGAGACAAAATAATTTCAGAGATGAGGGGAAGGGGTCATGATTGGAGTAGGTTAAGAGAAGGTGGAAGGAAAGGAATTGGAAAGAGTAAATATGGCTAATCTTGAGAAATTTGGCTGTAACAAAGAAAGAGAAATGGGGAGGAAACCAGAGGAAAAAAGACTTCAGAATAGGTTTTCTGAAAGATGGGACTACAAACAATTCAAGAAAGAGGAAGAATTGCTGAAGAAATATCTTCAAGTAGGTAAGAAAGGTGGCATTTAGTGGAGAGGTTGGCCTCAGTATCATGGACAACTTATCATATTAAGGAAGGGGTCAGATTGTGGAGATATGTTGATAGAAGGTAGATGTGGGGTGGGCATTAGCAGAATTCTGTTTTGTTGGTACCAGGAATTGACTCCAGGAGCACTTAACCACTGAGCCACATCTCCAGCCCTTTTTTACATTTTATTTAGAGACAGGGTCTTGATGAGTTGTTTCAGGCCTTGCTAATTTGCTGAAGCTGGCTTTGAACTCTTGATCCTTCTGCCTTGGCCTCCCAAGCTGCTGGGATTACAGGCATGCACCACTGAGCCCAGTTTAGCAAAGGTTTTCTGGTTGCTTCATTCTTCTCAGAGCAGCAGCAAATGAGGTCATTGGCTGAGAGTAAGGGTGGGAAAGAAACTCACAGGTTGGAGAAGTTATAAAACAATTATTCAGAAGGAGGTTAGAAGATGAATAGATCAACATGGTAACATGTGAATTCTTGTCTCACTCAGATGGTATCTTCTTTCTGATTTTTTTACCTCTTTTATTTTTCTAATATCCAACATAGTGCTAGCATGCAGATGCTCAATAAGTGTGCAAATTAATTTCACAAATGGAATCATTTATAACTAATCATGCATTGCACTTAGTATTCTAAACACCTCACCCATTTATTATACTTATTCTTAGTGGCTACCTGATTGGCATTTGGAACCACATTGAGATGAGATAGATCCTCAAGAGAGTGAGAAGTAGGTATTGCTATCCTCAGGTGACAGGTGAAGAAACAGATTTTGTATTTGGCCTCACAACTTGCCCAAAGTTGGCCAGCCATCAGGGGATAGTGCAGAGATGTGAATCTCAGCCTGTGTGACCCTCAAGCCCAAGCTGTAACCATGGCCCTGGCACTCATCTTGCCTACCTACTTTACCTTTACCATGGGAACTGTGGCCCAGATTGCTTTGCACATGTGTCAAAGCTGAGCCTAAAACCAAGACTTATACAAGTGTGGGGCCTTTTCCACTACCATCTTCCAATTTCCATTATATCTTGGGATCTGTCTATAGTTCAGTTCCCACTATCACTTGCTGGCTACCCTTAACAGTAGTTGTAGTGTACAGTCCATAGCCATGAAGCACCTGGTCCTTTGGAGAAAGGATCTTGCCTGCACTGACACAGTCATCCAGAAGGGGGCGGTCGTATGCACAGAAACGCTCCTGCCCCACCCACGGGCTCTGTAACCCACAGGCTCTGCTTGTATCCCTCCTGTTTTCAGCCTTTCCCTGAAGCCAGCCTTTTCCTTTCAGCTTTTCCCTGCAGCGCCTGATTGCTCAAGCGAGCAGTATTTCTCCAAGAGTGATTTCCCTCAGGTGGCATTTGGCAATATCTGGAGATGTTTTGGGTTGTCATAAGTGGTGCTTAGAAACAAAGCATGCCCCTAAACATTCTGTAATGCATAGGACAGCCACCCTCCCCCAACAAAAAAGTATTTGGTCCAAAATATCAATTGGTGCATTGAGAGTTTGAAAAATCCAGCCCTAAATGAAAACTTGTAAACAGTCCATAAACTGACCCAGAGGAACAAATGGGAAATGACTTCAATATCAAACAAAGCAACTGATAAAAAAAAATAATATGTGGGAGCTGTCCTTCTTTGGGGAATGTCAAAGATTTTGAGGGCTAAGTGGATCTTGACCTGTCACTGACTGACTGTTGCCAACAATGTGCTGAGTCAGAATGTGTGTGAAGATGTGCTGTTGACCACCTGGGGCAGCTGAGAGAAGAGATGGTGCCCCTTACCATCCAAGGACTACATACTGTCCTTGTGTCTCTCTGAGGAAATGATCCTTCCTGTTGTGTGGAAACATTCTCTGTCTCCAAACCATCTGTGATGTTGAAAACCTGTTCTTGCAAAACCATAAGCTATGCTTGGAACTCAGCAGTGTGTTGGTCCCTGTCCCGAAGCACTTCAGATAGTCCCCAGAGTGGTTGTCAAGGTCCGCCAGCCTGATCAACATAAACTTGCATTCCAGTTGTGACATGCTACCCACCTCCTCTGGAATTGGGAATGTTCTTCTGAAACATGCCCATTTTGGAAAGCCTAGGCATTTACCCAGGACTTACCTGAAACAGATTGCCTCCAAGTCAAGAACCCAGTGTCCAATAACATATTCTCTGTGAATCAAGCCACTCCACTATTTCTCACTATGTAACTCTTGTTCAGCAGAACACAGAGCAGAAGCAATGAAGACCAGCTCTAGGCCATGGTCTCAGTTTTGTTCTATAGTACAACTATCTTCCTCTCTTTCCTTCATGCCTAGAACCTATTATGAGTGTCTAAAACACATGAACTATAAACCTAAAGACAGTTTATGACAGGAAGTATGAAACCATCTTTAAATTATATCCAACCTACAGGTGAAACCAAAGTAGTCACCCTCTTCCTTATAGTGGTTTATCTGACATGCAAAAAGGGAGGACATCTAGGAATCAAATACAGCCACAGAACTGGGATATGGATACCAGTGTCTACACAGCTAATTCAAGGGTTTTTTTTTTTTTTCTCTCTCTCAGTACTGGGGATTGAATCCAGTGGCACTCTGCCACTGAACTATATCCAGAGCCCCTTTTTTGTTTTTATTTTGAAACCAGGTCTCACAAAGTTGCCCAGGCTGACCTTTAACTTGCAATCCTCCCGCCATAGCCTCCTATGTAGCTGAGGTTACAGGTATGTGCCACAGTTCCTGCCTCAGGATCTGCTTCAGATAAGGGGAAAGAAAGCAGGGTATAGACATCTGAAAGGCAGAGCATTATTAGTGCTTTCTTGCTGGCTTCAGTTTAATAGAGTACTGTGTGCTCCTGAAATTTAATAATAATTATTATTATCATCATTATTATTATCACTTATAGAGTGATAGTTCTGTGGACCAGACCCTACACCCAGCACTACTCAGGTAATCTATCTCCATACTCAAACTACTACCAGGAAATGGGTACTCTAGGCAAGGATACTAAAACTTCAAGAAGTCAAAAAATGTGTCCCAGACTACCAGGAAAGGGTAAAGCGGAGATCTGAACCTAGAAAGGCAGATATTTTAAATGTGCTAAATGAGTTTGCTCTTGTTAAAATCTGAACTGAATCTCTGTCAAAAAACAAAGATCCTTGTCTCTCTTATAAAGTCTTAATTTAGGTAAAGTTAGGACCCATAACATATGGCTTGTGTGCTTTCATGTGCATAACACACTTGGTTTGCATCGCGAAGTGCATGGTATGAAAACCACGGGGTTTGAAGTCCAAGATGCCCTTCCACTGATCATAAGCAGTGAGACCACGGACATCCCTTGACTCTCTCAAATCTCAGTTTTCACGCCCTCAAAGTGCCGTGAGTTTTAAAGTATATGTCAAGTGTCTTGCAGATTGCCTACTGGTCAGTCACTGAAATTATTGTTGTTGATGTTATTTAGATATGTTCTTTCTGGGTTTTGCTGTGGAGATTTCAAATTACACCGGGTGTTTCAAACTTTTCTCTGGCATCTGTGTTTCACGGATTGCCAAAGACCAAGAATGAAGAATCATCTTTACACTTAGGAAAACACTGGTGTAAAATATGTTTGTGTTTAAAACTTTAGGCACTGCCCAGGTCATCGCAGATGGCCAAGTGGAATATCAGCCTCTTTCAGGCATTCGATATATGTGGTGGTACCATTTAATCGGCCTCATCTGGACTAGCGAATTCATCCTTGCATGCCAGCAAATGACCATAGCAGGGGCAGTGGTTACGTGCTATTTCAACAGGTAGGTCCAGCCTTGTCTCTTACTGGAGTGTCTTTGTGCTTCATGTTGTGTGTCTCAAAGATGTTTGGGAGTTTTGACCTGACTCTCTAAAAGGGGTTGACAAGAGTAAAAGGCTAAGCTAAAAACTTAGCTCAGACTTAAAACTTTGGATTTAAAAAAGCTACTAGGGGCTGGGGCCATAGCTCAGTTGGTAGGGTGTTTGCTTTGCATGCATAAGGCCCTGGGTTCAATACCCACCAAAAAAAAAAAAAAGCTACTAGTCTCACCAGTTGTGGTGGTACACACCTGTAATTCCAACCACTCAAAAGGCTGAGGTGAGAAGATTTCAAGTTGAAAGCCAGTCTGGACAACTTAGTGAGACCTTGTCTCAAAATAAAAATTGTAAAAGAGCTGGGTTTAATCCCAAGCATTGCCAAAAAAAGAAAATAAAAAGTTGCTAGTCTACTTTGCATATACTTTAATAACTCTGGGGTTTTTGTTTGTTTGTTTGTTTTGGGTTTGTTGTTATTGTTGTTGTTTTAGTGTAAAATTGGCAGAATATTTACCTGGAAAATAATTTTAAATCCTAAAGGAATCATGTGTAACTATAAGCTATACCTCATGTCCATATAGTTAAGTACTAGTGAATGAATTACTTGCTTCTATGTTAAAATTATAGACTTTACCTCATGAAAATAATGGAAGACACACACACACACCCTACACACACCTGAACCCTTCGCCCTCTCTTGTGTGTGACTTTACCAGCAATGAGACTGCAGCCGGAAGAGCAGGCCTGGGACAATGACAGGGTTGGACTCCGAACAGGAAGTTTACTCCCGATAGGGCTGATCCTCCTCTAATCTCTCAAACCAAATGAGTAGATAAACATGACTTTTTCCTGAGGTAAGAAAGTCAACCAGGGGTGATTCATGCCATTGACAGTTACCTCCCGACAATAAAGAGCACTGTGGGTTTTTAATATAATGGTGTTTTTGGGAGCCCCATCATTAGTGACTTTGGAGGACCCACTAAGGGGCTGTTGCTCTTGGCATTAAGACTCCCCCCAGCAGCTGGGGGTGGAGGGGCTGCTTGCTCCTGAGTAGGAGAGCAAAGCTCATCCTAGCCAAACTGGCCAAAGGTAACAGTTGTCAGGCAGAGAGATCCTGTGTTATCTTAGAATAACAAAACCAAAGCATTCTCCGCAGGGGCTTTGATGTGGAGCTCAGTGAGGCAGACACATTTATCTCAGAGTCATCCCCCCCTCGCCAACCCTCCCCCCCAAAATAAGATCATGAAAGAATGAGAAAGGAGTAAACACACAATCACAGTGAGAAACAGAGACTCAAGGACAGCGGATAAGAAACATGACATTAACAAAATGGCCAGGGCAGCAAGAGGTGACTGGCCATGTTGGGCAAAGCTGAAAAGGCCTCTGGCATGTGTTGGCTTTTGAGAAGGTGCAAATAAGATACAAGCTGAAGTGAGTCACAAAAAATCCAGAGAGGCTCAGGAATTTAAGTGCATTACATTTTGTAACCCTGGAGATTAGTTGTAAGTTCTCCTGAGGAGCAGTTAGAACCCAAAGACCCTCCTCCAGATGTGCAGAAGAGATCTTTGCTTTCTGGACAGATCAACTAGAGAGGGTCTGGACTTGGGGTATCTGGCACAGCCAAGGCTGGGGGCAAACTCAGTAATGAAGCGGGGGCGGGGGGAGGGTAAGTGAGAGTCTAAATGCTGAAGAGGGAGAATTCCCCCACCACCAACACCCCACATTCCATAGCTCAGTTCCCTGTGTGTTGGCAGCGAGGCTGATCCCCTAAGGGGAGGCTAGGGGAGTCTTCTGGGAGAAACTTTCAAGCCCAAGGCACAGGCCCAAGATAGTACCACATGGGGGCCCCGGGTGAGATGGATTTCCTGACTCCTAACCACTGACCCTTGCCAGGCACCAGGCTGCACTCCTCACACGGTACCCAAGCCATTCTGACTTTGGAATTGTTAACCAGACTATTACACATTTGATGAAAACCACTAATATAAGAAAGAAAGAAAAATGAACAAAACAAACAAAAGGGATTTAGAGAATTTAGCCTACACAATGTCGGCTGCAAAAGAAAACAAACAAACAACAACAAGAAAGCCCTGTAATATTATCAGAAAGAACAGATATATTGCAACCATAAACAAAGCCCCTTCCCCACATCCCCCACCAAAAAGCAACAGTGAGATAGCAAGGAGGACCCTTTAATAATTAAAAATTGCAAAAGTAAAATTTTTCCATTGAATGATCAGAATATAATGTTGAAAAATTCTTTTAGAGGGCAGAATAAGACACAATTAGAAAATGGCAGAAAGGGAAAAAATAGAGTTATTTAGGAGAGTCACCATCTGACTAATAGGAGTTCTAGAAACAGAGAACAACAAAAAATATATAAGTAAATAAATAATCAAAAAAATCTCCCAGAACTGGGCTGGGGCAGTAGCTCAGTGGTAGAGAGCCTGCCTCACACGTGTGAAGAACTAGGTTCAATCCTTAGTACCACATAAAAAATAAATAAATAAATATGTTGGGTCCATCTACAACTTAAAAAAAAAAAAATTCCTAGGACTAAAAACATAAGAAAATATCCCAGAATTTTCTCTCGGGGGGGAAAAAATAAATAAAACATGACAAAAGATCAAGAACCAAAATGGGATCTGACCTTCAATAGCAACTTTGAATCAGAAAAGCAAAGGAGCAAAGAAAAGACTATTCCCAAGTTTTATTTTATTTATTTCCAAGACTATTTCAGAGTTTTATACCTATTCCCACCATCAATTCAGAGTAAAGGAGAATAAAGTCAGGCTCACAAACATAAAATCCCCAAAGGTCTCCTCCCCACACCCTTTCTAGGAAGACCATTCCCAACCGAAACTCATGAGTAAGCCAAGGGGGAAAACATGAGTTTCAGAAAAGAAGGGAAGGGAATTCCTTAGAAGGTAGTCATGTAGCCATTGTTGAAGAAGGAGAAGGAGAAGGAGGAGGAAGGAGAAGAGGAGGAGGAGGAGGGGGAGGAAGGGGAAAGAGGAGGAGGGGGAAGAGGAGGAGGGGAGGAGAAAGAAGAGGAGGGAGAGGAGGGGGAGGGAGAAGAGGAGGAGGAAGAATGAGAGGAAGGAAAAGGAAATGAAGAGAGGAAGAGAAAGAAGAAGAGGAGGAGAAGGAAGAGAAGGAGGAACCAGTTCAAGATGGAACTGAAAGGCAGTAGGAGCAGTGGGCTCCAGGAGAACTCTCCAAAAAGACAATGTCTCCAAAAACACAGTGACACTGAGAGGAGACTAAATTTGCTTGGATATTTTGATGAAGCATTCAGTGAAATCCATGGAAAACAAAGGGAATAAAAAATGTGATGCGATTATTAACTCCAGGAAACACTGAAAGTTGTACAGGGAACAAAATAGAATTGGAATATGCTTCTTGGGTAAGTTGTGAATATTATTCACCATACATTTTACTTTTGTACTAATAGTGTGAACATGAAGCATTAACTAAAAATTTCAACATAACTCTATTGGGAAGAAGTCAGGGTGAAAAACGAGTGTGTCAGGTGGGGGCACCAAAAAGAGAAAAAGAAAAATGAAGAAATAGCAGTAAGAACACAGGATTTTAAAGTGTGGAGCTGTATTATGGTAGAAATAGCTAGATTATTATCTCTAGGGAAAGAATTAAGGATGGGTAAAGAAAACTACTCTTTTTCCCATTAAGCCCACCAGTACTGTTTGGCTTTTTAAGATGCTTTGGCTATTATTTTCATAAAAATAAATTAATTTAAAATAAAATGTGGGATAATTTCTTTGTAACATTACTATTTCATTTATTAAGAACTTCTGCTTTCTTTTGGGCTGTCTGCCTAATTTTGAGACCTCAAGCTTTTTGCTTATCTCAAAGTTCACAATGCCGTGTCTGCCCTGCACAAACAGTGAGGATAAATACCACAAGAACGCATTCACCTTTGTTACTCTTTTAAGCCCTAAAAGGTCTGAAGAGTTCATACAAAGACCACCAAGTACCAGGACATGGGAAAGCCCTAAAATTTACCTTGTACAATCATTTGCTTGAAAAGGGGTCAATAGAGACCCATAAAGATGCTACTTAAAGCCAGCACAGTGGTGCACACCTGTAATCTGTGCTACTGGAACTGTGAGACAAGAAGATGGCAAGTTCGAGGCCAGTGTTGGCAACTTAGAGAGACCCTGTCTCAAAATAAAAAGGTCTGGGGATGTAACTCAGCAGCATAGCAATTGCTTAGTATATGCCAGGCCCTGGATTCAACCCCCAATACTGAAAGAAAAAAAAGAAAAAGAAAGAAAGAGAAAGAGAAGTACTGCTTAGAGATGTAGTTGGAAGAAGCTAGAATTGTTCAACTTGGAAAAGGGACATTGGAGGCATGACTTCATCATTATTTTCAAATACACAAGAGATGGTTTCCAGCTGCTCTGGATCTGCTGGTGAAAAGGTGAGGAAATGCATTCACAGCAGAGCATAAAGAATTGAGGTAGAGATGGGTGAATTTCTAACCCTAACAAGAATTGCCCAGGAGAGCTACGGAAAAAAAAAAAAATCTGTTCTTCATAATAAAGCCAGTTTCTATTTTCTGTAGGACTGGAAAGATTAACTCTATAGCCTCCCAGTCCCATCTTGCAGTGATTTTGCTGAAAGAGACATCAGGAAGGGACAGGGTCTTTGTGGAAGTCACACTGTTCAGCTTCCCTCAGAAGCTGAGTGGGAGAGGCCAGTCATCCCTTGCAGCCCAGACTTTGTCCAGGAGACTTAGACAAAATTAATTTTCCATTACATTTAAAGAGTGTTTAGTGCACTGGGCTGGATCTAACTAGAATTAAAACTTGTTTCTAGGACCCTGAAGTTGCTCAATTGGTTTTAGGCTCTATGTTGTCTGATGCAACTACAAGTTGAAAAATGGTACTTATATATCATGACCTGAAGGTGCTATAGGACTTGTGTGGGTGGGACCATTAAACCCTTTGCCCAGCAATGTGGACTAGTGTAGTGTTCTGAGGACCTGGCTCTGCTGTATGGGGCAGGAGACCTTCAGCATTCAGGCAGACATGGCTTTAAAAGGAGAAGGAAGCTGGACTTCATGGGAAACATCCTGGAGTCCCCTTACCCTCTAACACTGCCTGGGTCTTCCTTACTGCCTTCTCTCATAAACTTGGGGGAATGAAGCCCAGTCAGAAGGTTCCCAGCACATGTCACCCGTACCCCCAACCCCTAGAGACAGCTGAGTGATCTTGATGGGAGCCCTGGTCCAGCCTCCCCAGCCTCCTAAGGAACTCATCACTGAGTTACTAGTGTGCTCAACACTGCAGTGTCAATCCTTGAAATACAGTGAAGTCCAGAGCTAAGTATTATTTTAAGCTTCATTCAGTATAATTAAATCAGATTTTGCTGTTGTAAAGGGAGCTGACATACAGCAGAGGAGGAATGACAGGATGCTGTTACCTGTGAATACAGAATAGAGTCTAAGGAGAGAAGGTGGTGGCCTCAAAGACACTACTCTTAGGCCCCCCCCCTTTTTTTTTTTTTTTGTAGTGCTGTTTCTAGTTTTGAGGGAAGGTATTGAGTGACTCCTGGCACAGTGAGCTGGCTTGGGTTAAAAGGACCTTCTTTTTAAGTTCGTTCTCTCATCATGTGATAACCCAGCTGCTGGAACCTCTGTATCTTCTTCCAGCCAAGCTCTGCAGAGCCTAGAGTCATAACCAGGGTATGTTATGGACTAGGGGAATAGAGGCAGTGCAGTCTCCCCTCTATTTGAAATGGCTCATATCACTACAGTGAAATCTTCTCAAAAAGCTCACATCCAATCCCAGACTTCAATACCTGGAGGAGCAGACCCTAAGAGTCCCATTCACAGAGGCCTGTGAATCATTCCGTTCCCTCCCAGATGGAAAGTAGGTGTCCTTCTCTTCTCCTCACCCCCATCCTAATCTCTTCAGCACCATAATAAGTTCTAAGGCACATAAATCTCAATAGAAAAGTAAACATTCTTCCTTTAAAAAAAAATGAGAAAAGGGGAAAAAATGTGTCAGATTTTCCTGGCCTGTGCTACTCTGGTAGTTTATCAGATCAGAATGAATTCCTCTCTGTGACAGCTTCCCTGGTCTTTCCATCTCCAACAAGGCTGGGTTGAAACACGGCACCCCTTTGTGGACAACTGGGTTACAGTTCTGCGCCCAGTATTACTGTCATGTTCTCTTTTTCTTCCTGGATGATTTAAGTAACAGAGAAATGCAGTGGTTGCCAACTCTTGAAACATTTCTGGCTGCAGTTCTTTCCTCTCTCAAAGCCCAGGCTGTTGTCAAAACCTTAATTCATAGTGACTTATTAGCAACCCAGGCAAGTTGTAGAATAATCTATTCTGAAGAAAGCAAGCTTCGCTTGCAATCCATGGCGTTGCTTCTCAGAAAGGGCCTCGTTTTCTAGAGCTGGTGTCCATGGGAATTCAAAAGGTCTCCCCTCAGCCCTCCTTTGTTTTATCCCGTCAGGTTCAGGGCAGAGGAAAAACTGTGCCCATTCTGTTCTTTTTTACTCTTTTTCTCTGCCTGTGAAACTGACTTGGACACATTCTTGGGAGCTGTGTCAGGACAAGTCCTGTAAATGATTCACACTAAAGTGACCTTTAAAGAGTAGGGAGGAAATCAGCTGGATTTCAGGAGCCCAGAGCTGTGCTGAAGCCAAGCACCCGGGAGCTCTGTGTCCCTTCCCTTTAAACTTGAACTCACCGTTAACCTCACTGGCCTTGGTCCTGGTCATGTGATCGGGTCATGATTTTAATCATCAAGCTGATGCTGGCCACATTTACAAATGCGCCTGTGTAATTTAAACCTTGGAGATGGTGATAGAATCAAACTTCCGAAAATGAGATGAACGGGCTACTTGAAGGGTTGGTGGAAGGAGTAGGAGCCGCCGTAAAGAGGGAAAGTCGTTCATTTAACTCATCACCATTTTCAAAATAGTTTTTTTTTCTGTTCTGTATTTGTTTGTTGCATTGAATGCCACTGAAAGGAATCACATTAGTCCAGAATATAATGAATGTCACCTTAGCAACCAAGGAGTATAAAAATTTTGCTGAATGCTTATTGCATCATTGCTTTGAAAGTTGTTAGTGCCATTGATGATTTGAACAGAGAAGGGTTTTTTGGTTCCTTTTTAACAATGGTTTTAAAAATACTCTTTTTTTTTTCCTATTCCCAGAAATAAAAATGACCCTCCTGACCATCCAATCCTTTCGTCTCTCTCCATTCTTTTCTGGTACCATCAGGGAACAGTGGTGAAAGGGTCTTTTTTAATTACTGTGATGAGGATTCCAAGAATCATTCTCATGTGCATTTATGACACCCTGAAAACGAAGGTAAGGCTGCACCTAATAGAGAAGAGCTGAGGGCTGGGCAGCTGCAGAGGGTCCCAGGAGAGGACCCCTGACAGTGGCCTTTCAGACTCCCCCCTACCCTCACCCAGACCTTGTTCCCAGCCTCTGCCGTGCTGTGCCATGTGGTCTTGTGTGTTGGGTGGAGGGTGGGCAGGGAGAAGTTCTGGTTAGCTGGCTTTCCTTCTTATTTAAATGCTGAAATAAAAGGACTGAATTCTGGAGGTGAAATTTAAGCAAGGTTTTGTGGCTATTTATCATGCTTTTTTTTTTTTTAAGTAAGAAAATACTTTCTAAGATAGGGATAATATTTCTTTCAATTTTGTTTGTTTGTTTGCACCAGGATTGAACCCAGGGGTGCTTAACCACTAAGTCACATCCCCAGCCTTTGTTTATATTTTGTTTAGAGACAGGATCTTGCTGAGTTGCTTAGGGCTTCCTAAATTGCTGAGGCTGGGTTTGAACTCTCGATCCTTCTGCCTCAGCCTCCTGGTCTTTCAGTTTTAATGCTCAAATATTCCTCGCCTGTTTTGTTTCCAAGAGGGTGTCCTAGGAACTTCCTGGTATGCATGGGGAAGAAATGAGCGGGGACAAGGGAGTTAGAATGAGTGTGTGTGAGAGACAGGGTGTGTGTATGCAACTGTGTGCAAGTGTGTGTGAGTGTGTAGGTATGTGTGTGAGAGTATATGTATGAACACACACACACACACACACACACACACACACACTTGAAAGTGAGAAATGGGCAAGCTGACCTACATCTCAGCTCAAAGGACAGAAAACTGTAGGGCTTTTGTGCTGGGGTCTACTCCCTGGTTTTTATTTCCATGCACATTTGGGTATGAATGCCAGTGGAAACCAGAACACCAGGAAAACAGCTGTTCTCATGGTATTTCTGTCCTGCCAAACAAGGGAAGATTGGACTTCCCCCAACTTTTTGGTTCTCACACAATGCTAATCTCTCCCCACCCCCACCTCAGGGTTCCTGATTTGGCCAGAGTTTCACAAACCTGCCTGATCCCAACCCTTTGTGTATAGTTACGTGTCCTTAGTATATTGGAGTAGTTTTACACATGGGGTCATATTAAACTTTAGAATTATTTTTGTTTTGGTCTTTTAAACAGAAATCTGAGTTGTTGATACTTTTAAATCCATAATCAAGATTTAAGGTTAGTATATCACTTAGGAGCAATGGATTCAATTTCACATAAAATTGTCTGGCTTCCTTAATCTTGAGATGCATGCTAAGCAGCTGCCCACTGATTATATTTTCTTCTATTTCCATGAAAATCTTGCCTGGTGACTTAAAGAGCCATTTCCACATCCAGGACAAATCTATTCTGGCTCCTGCATTTTGAAATTATTCCTTCAATCTTAGGAAACTTGGCTAAGGATTTCTTGAGGGACAGAACAGCTTTTTATTTTAACTATATTGTATTTCTATGTATATTTACATAGAAATATGTATTTATATCTTTTATGAATACATATATTTACTTTTATATACATTAGTAATAGGTAATCAAACAAGACATCCTAAACTCTCTGGGGAAGCCACTTTCCATAAATCTAAAAGAGAAATCAGTAGAAGACCCATGGTCTGTCTCACCAAGGTCTGAAAAGTTTTTATCACTCCTCAGATCCCATAGGCCCAAGAGGTCAAACTCCTTTTTAATGAAGTCGCTGTTGGAGAAAGATGTCCTTTCTCAGGTTAAAAAAAGAAAAAAAGTGAAAAAGCAGTAGTCTTACAGCCCAGTACAGTCTACAGTTCAAACATTTCACACAGCTACCGGTGATCTTTTCTACTTAAAGAGCCTCATTCACAACGGCTGCCAGGCCCAAAAGTATCCAGATCAAGTTTCATCCAATTGAATTAACACTGGGACAAGAAAATGTCCATATAAGGCTGAGTTATTCCTGGGGTCTTCATAGTAGGCTATTTCAGGATTGTGAGCAGGGATTGTTTTACTCTGGGCCGTGGGTTGGTCACCCCTCCCCCAGGCAGCTCATTCAATTATTCACTCTTGAGTTATGCACAAATTCAAGTTGTATTTCGAAAGACTGATTTATACATTGAAATTTAGTCCCCAAAATCTCAGGATAGGATTCATTTTCTCTAAGGTTAAGCTTGATTCTTTCTTTACGTGGGCCCACAACTAGTATCTGCAAATGTACTATTTGCTTGCTTGCTTGCATTTCTTTTCTTTTTATTTATCTATTTATTTCTTTTTCTGTCTCTGGGATGTGAAATTTTCAAGAACATAAACTTTGGGTTCAAAAGGCAAAATGCACCATTTGAGACACTTAGGGGCAGATGGAGAGGGAGGAGAGAATTTTTTTACTGGAACCAAAAGGCTCCCTTTTCCCTTGTTATTGAATATGGACTAACCATTTCCCTTTCTATTGAGGTTATAAGCCCAGGAGAGAATCTGAGTTCTTCCCGTTAATAGTAATCAGAAGTATGCACAAAACAGAATTTCTCCCATCTTCAGTGAGGACTGCTCTGGCTTTTCCCTGGGTACAGAAGTCCATAGGGGAAGCAAGCATACCTCTCCAAAGCTGCCTGCTTACCTTCTATATTTTGTTTTCCATTTCTCCTGTGGTCTGGACTGATCCCAGCAGCATGGCAAATGGTCAAGGGGCACATTCAGATGCTGCTACTGCTGTTTCTTGTGTCTTGACAGATACCTGCGCCATGTCAACCAGGTATGTGCCCTACCCTGTACCCCAGGAAAACACAGAGGGCTTGGAAGTTAGTCTCCATCATTTAGGTCAGGGATTGGTAAATTGTTCCATAAAAGACCAGATTGTGGGCGGAGTGTGGTGGTGCATGCCTGTAATCCCAATGGCTTCAGAGGCTGAGACAGGAGAATTGCAAGTTCAAAGCCAGTCTCAGCAACAGTGAGGCGCTAAGCAACTAAGTGAGACCCTGTCTCTAATAAAAATACAAAATTGGGCTGGGGATGTGGCTCAGTGGTTGAGTGTCCCTGAGTTCAATCCCCCGGTAACAAAAAGAAAAAGACCAGATTGTGTAAATATTGTAGACTTTGGGGCCATATAGTCTCTGTGGAAACCACTTAACTCTGCCAGTGCAGCAGGAGAAGCCATTGACAAAGGTTGAATGAACGAGTATGGCTGTGTTCCAAAGAAACTTTTTGGTGGATGCTGAAATTTCAATTTCATGGGACTTTCACATGTCAAGAGAGCTTCTTCTTTTTATCTATTTTTTCCCAACCATTTTAAAATTGTAGGAATCTTTGTTAGCTCCAGCCAGAGGAAAGCAGGTTGTATGATAGACTGGCCACCGAGTTGTAGTTTGCAGACCCCTGCCATGGAACTTTAGGCATAAAAGGCATTCTTCAAATTCTAAAAGAAATGTGTTTCTCTTTTCCAAAATAAAAAGGAAAGGAAGTCTTTAGAACCCCAGCCTAGTGAATACATTATCAACTAAGAGCTAAAGTTCAGGGTCTTCTTTAAGAATTATAATTTTCCTGAGCTAGGAAAAGAACTGCCTCCCTAATTTTTATATATTTTGCCAGGCTTTCCCTTTCAAGCTATAAATATTCCTTTAAATCATAAAAATGATATCCTGCAATTGTTTGAACTTTAAATTATTTTCTCTTCTAAATCTTCCAAATTGGTGGAAATTTAAATATATGTTTTGTTTTCCTGTAGATCGTTTGGCAAAGTTTAATGGCCCTTGTCAAATTTACACAAAGCGGTATTTTTGTAAGAGAGCAGGCTGCTTTAAAATTTAAGTGTTCATGCAAATCTCACTTTGAGATTATAATAATAGTACTTCTTATTATTACCTATCTTCCTAATAAGTGTACCCTCAGAAGTAAAGGGGCTAATTAGACCATCCATGTTTATGTCTTAAGTAGTGTTTAAAATATCTTTCATTATTCAGGGAAAGTGTAGACTTCAGTACTATAATAGAACTTACAAGGAAGCTCTATTCTTAAGGCTTTTCTTAAGAATCTTGGAGTACCCTTTACAGTGTGTTTAGTTTTCATTTGCATTGCCACAAGCCCAGCACATATAAAGCACAATAAAATCCCATATCACCTTTGAAAATAGTGGATCCAGAAGCAAGTCAAGCCAAACCTCGGGAATACACTTGTCATGGGGTAAGATGCCACGCCTCTCTTCCCAGAGCTGTGTGTGTGGATCTGGACACCAACTTACTCCATGAAGATTTTTGAGATGCATTACAAAAATATATGAACAATGGCAAGAATTTTTTTGCACAAAAAGTCAAGACTAAGAAACATATAGGGAGACTAGAAAGACAAAAACTATGACTATAAACCCAAATATGTTGGCCATAGGGTCCTCCTGGGCTCCAAGCTAGAGTTGCCATCCCTCTTCACCGCTTTATGAAATTCAGGTTCTTTCTGCATCCCTCATTCACTCCTGGTTTCCAGCCTGCTCCACAAAAGCCTAAAGGTAGATGTTGCTGACATGGAGAGGTCAAGAGGGCAGAGAAGCAGGTGAGGAGGAGGAAAGGTGGCCTAGCTCCATGCCACCCACCCTGCCTGGACTTTCAGCCAGAGAGCTCCACTCATGTGGGTGAGGTGGGGCGTCTCCTGAAGCTTCCGTTTGAAGATAGGATTCTGCCACTAAACATATTTGAAAATAACTATCCCATACCAGCATTACACTTGTTCCCTCTTCCCTGTTATCCTGAAGGACATGTTTTCTGCCTTCTGAAATTTCACCTCTTTATATGAATTCAGGACCTTTTCCCTTGGGGGTTCAGGGTGTTTATAGTAAATCGTGTTAATATTAACTCCACTCTAATTACCATGGTAGAGGGGGTGAAACCTTGTAACAGACATAGGGTGAGAGTGATCTCGAATCACAGAAAAGCTAAGCTAGTCTTGACCCGGCTCTTATAGTGAATCAGTGGTGCAAGCAGGGATAGGTCTTTGGGATTCCAATCACGGTGGCTGAACACCAGGCTGTGACCTACACCAGCTGTCGCCGTATCCTTACATGGGGGTGATGTGGTACAACTGACATGAACACTTCAAGGACTCCCGAGGTTTAGGAGATTGAGGAAGAAGAAGAAGAAGAATTAAAAAGACAAAAGAACTGATGAGAATGTTGGCGGGGGTGGGGGTGGGGGTCACCTCTGATCTAAAATGACCACCAGAAAGCAGAATGAAGTAAAAATGTTTAAGGAGAAATATGGTAATAATGAAATGGTGACCAGAGCTATCGTAGGTCTCATCTGGAAACAAACAAAGCAAAGTGAGCTGAGAGAGAAAAAAGGAATTCAGATTAGGCTTTTAAGAAATGTCCCGGTGTTGGAATGAGTGGCTAGGGGAGGCTTTGGCATCTGTGTCTGGAAGTCAGATTTTGAAGGGCCGAGGGCCTACTTTATTTTCTTTGTTTTATGGAAGGGAAGCTGGGAAAAGCTACAAAGGGGTGAGATGCATTTGTCACCCTTGGCACCCAGATGTTCTTCTCTCTTTAACATCAAGGAGCTGGCTGTGTCTCGCCAACGCTTTTGAAAAGCCTCATCCATCTTCACTGTGCCCTGTGAGGGGAACAGGTGACAGTTGTCACATTTTGTGGACACCCAGCCTAAGACGGCACAGTAATTCACTTGCAGAGTGCAGAATAAAACCTCAAACCTCATCATTTCTAATCTACTTCTCTCTGCATTATAAATACCAAACATGGGTATAAATTTTTTAAATTGTGTCGCCTCATGTGTTCATTTCTATAACAACCATTTGCTTATTTACACTGGATGTGACCAACTGAACCTGGCATTGTAAGTGGGGGCGATGAGGATTCAGAGTCAGTATCAAGCATAAGCTAGGCCTTCGTGTAGTTGATAGGCTATTTGGGGGCATAGATGGCGGAGAGAGGGGTACAGTAAGGGGTATATGCATGAGACACTTATGTAAGTGGTACAAAAAAATGCAGGTTAAGTGCTGGAATGAGGGCTGCAGAAGTTTAGAAAAGGAGAATCTTGGTAGTTGAAGGTCTTTTAATGCAATAATTAGGGTAATTCATAGAAGAGATCGGACCCCAGTGTGGAGCATTCACCGGAGATCAGCAGCTCATAAATCCCAATGCTAGCTTTGAGAAGTTGGCACTTGCTATACTGCCAGTTGTAGCCTAAGCACTTTTCCTACATTATATGGATAGCATCTCCGGTTCACAGATAAGGAAACTGAGGCTTAGAGAAAGCACACGGTGACAGAACTAGAAGTTGAATCCAAGCCTGTTTTGCCTCCAGGACCAAACTTTTAACCACAAAGTGTTTTTTCACCAACCAGAGGACTCCAGACCACCATCCAGGGCTGTTCTCTGCAGCCAGCACCTTTCCAAGCTAGGACCAGACAAGCTAGTTTGCTGACAGAGCAAGTCTTGTTAGTGGCTGGCTGGTGGAGGACTGGAAAGGCGTAGGGCTGTCAAGGGCAGTGAACTCTGAATCATGCAATTGTAGAGGAGGAAAGCCATATCAGGTGGGGTGACCCCACCTTCACTCCTCAGGAAAGCCAGTGGTCCAAGCCTCTGGCAGTGTGGGCTAACTCATTTCAGAGATTTACAGACAAGGAGCCCCTGTGTAGCCTCTCTGCTCCCTCCCAGCACTTTGGTGGGTCCTGTCTGAGAAGTCCCCTGTGGGACTGTGCAGGCTAACCACTCAACAAGAAGAGCACACCTCTTAGTGTTTCATAAAGTGCCCACCTGCAGTCCCTTGTGGAAGTTCCTCCCCAAGTACACACAGGCATCTGTCCCAGCTCTGATGTGCGTCAGTGTTCCTCCAAGTGTGAAACCCGCTGGTGGGCACGGCACTCTTCCCAATGGTTCCAAACTGATTTGAGCACTTCAGGAAAGCTCTTTCTCAATTTTTATAGGCAAATAGCAGAATTCTGTAGATTTTCATGTTTTGCTATTTACCAATAAGTAAACTAAAGAGTGTTTTTTTAAACTTATTAAAATAAGTTTGATAAACTTATTTGATAAACCCAAATTGGTATTTCATGAGAACTCATATTCATTATTCTGTTAAGATATAACATTGCTGCCAAGGCGAGGCCTCCCTGCGAAGTTTGTGAACGTGCACAGGCAGAGAATTGGGATTTTGCACATTGCGGGTAGAACACCTTGCTACAACCAGTGTTGCCTTGAGTTGGCTGTGCTCTTCTATTGCAGTCATTCCTGGTGTAATGAACATTACACTTCTATTGATTACTTGGTTCTTATTTATTCATTGTATTTTTGTCACCTTAAGCATTGCTTTCCTTTTTGATCCTTTTTCCTTCTTCCAGCAGAAGTGGGAATAGATAGAAAGTGAACTGTGGGTTGATGTCAAAAATATTTGAGATATCCAGGTGTAGTGGCCCATGCCTATAATCTCAGCCGCTCAGGAGGTTGAGGCAGGAGGATCCCAAGTTCTAGGCCAGCCTCAGCAATTAGAGAGGCCCTTAGCAAGTTAGTAAGACCCTCTCTCAAAATAAAAAATAAAAAGGACTGGGGATGGATGTGAAACCCTGGGTTCAATCCCCAGTTAAAAAAAAAAAAAAGTTTAAGAACCACCATTTCTGTCCAGTCTCCTGGGAGATGCTCCCAGAGGAAGATGACCCCTTAGTCAAGTGTAGCAGCAGTTTGCCTCTCTGCCTCTTCCTTTGTGTAAGTTGGGTGAGTCACTCAACTTTACTGAGCTCCTGAAAATTTAAAGGGTAGAATCAAATAATCCCTAATGCCCTTTTGCAGCTTTCTGCCCTGTGTTGGGGTACTTAGCCCAGGGCTGGGCCATGTGGGTATCACCTGCTCCCCTGTGTGGGATCAAGAAAAGGGGAAGACAGAAGAGACATTTCTTTTCCTGTTGTGTTCCAAAATGACAGGGTCCCTTTTTTCATGTTGAACTTCTTATCCATGGCAAGGCCTTACCCTAGAATCACAGAGATCATTGATGCTTTATCATGTCCTGATCCCAGAGCCTGTGAATGTGACTGGATGAAGGGAAGCCATCTATCTATACCCACTTAGGAGATTCTGCCAGTAGTACGGCTCGGTGGTGATAAATAAATAACTGGTAGTAAGATTCAGGTAAAATGCCAATCACCTCCGTCATTCTCAGCAGAGGGAAAGTACCATAACGGCCAGCGCCTTTTATATCCATTTCTCTGTGGACCTGATAAACTGGTGCTACATCTCCTTGAGGAGGAGGGAAGAGGGTGAATCAGATGTACCTTGGTGCAGGCTGTGAAGCGTGTGGCCTACTTTCCTTTGGCCCCCATTACATACAAGCTACTGAGCCAGTGCCCTGATTGTCGCCTCTTGGTGTTTGCTCAGAATTGCTGGTGGCTTCCTGTCTTCCTGATGAACAAATATACTGGCAAAAAAAGTCCCAGAAAGTCTCGTGGAGTGGAGCGCAGAGAAAAACTTGCTGCTTCTGGGGAAATACACGCATCTCTCCCTCCCTGCCTCAGAGTCCCCCTCCACCTGCCCCCTCCACCAATACTTTTTCCAGTGGACATAATGTCAGTCTGTCTTCTAAGCCTTTGTGGTAGACTTGACCTTGTACAATCTCAGAGCCTTCTCTTCCCCTCATCCCTACTGTTAGCTCTATTTCAATGACTCCCTTTCTCTCGGACCATCAATAGCAGCAGCATCCAGTGACTTTTCCATGTCAGGTTTTGCTTCATCCCCAGCCAGTGGGCACATCTCCAGTTTCTCTTCTCTCCCTGCCCTCAGAGTAGCATGTCCATCTCAGGGGAAAAAATAAAAAGTGAATAGTGTGAACTTTCTCTAACTAGATTATAAAAATAATGTGAAAGATCTTAAGAAGAGAGTTCTTCCAGAATTGGCAGTGCCATAATAGGTGATCTTGTTGTACAGTATGCTATCAGTCATTTTTTTTTTCTTCCTATGACAGAGTTGGTCCTGAATCCTGCCTCTCCCACCAGCTGGTTTAAAGCTATTCTGGGGCAGCCAGCTGATGGTGAGAGCCCTAAAGAGATGCATCATGTGTGCGTGTTTTAGAAAGAAGCTCACATTTGTGTCAATATGATAGTTTGCATTAAGGCTCATTTATAGACAAAGGTAATCCCCTTACCCAGCTGTTTCATGGCAAATGCTCCTACTATCCTGGCTTTAAATAGAAAGGAATTAAGGCACCTCTTTGTCAGAGGCCCCAGACTGTCTGAGAGAAAACAAACTGAGTCCTCATGTTTCCTGATGCATGGCTCCAAAGCTGGGGTATGACCAGGTCTTTGTGTGGCTTTCTTGGGAGAGAAGTCTTGAGAGCCTAGCTCCCACCTGCTGTGGGTATGTTGCAAGGGCCATGGCTCAGGAGGGTGGGGCCCTAAAGCCTTCTTCCCAAAGTGAGCCTCAGCCCCCTCTTCTCTTTGGGGTAGGGCCCAGTGAGCAGCTGCCATCTTAGACTAGACTCTAAAGCATTTCCTGACTTGAATACCTTCCGGGAAAAGCAATTAATGATTGTTCAATGAATGATTGCATCACTATAAGCAAGAGAGGGAAAGTTATAAAAAGCACTGGGACCATTAGGTCACTCTCTAGGGAGGCAACTGAGTGTTCACCATGAATTGCTTTGACTTCTTCAAAGTGTGTGGCTCCCCAAGACAGGCGTACCTGCCGTTTATCAGGCACTTTCTATATGCCAGGTGCTGTTCTACTTTATATGTATTAACTACTCTTATACTCACAAATCACCCTGGGAGGGATGTACTATTATTATGTTTTCTTTTTAAATAGATGATAACACTAAGGTTCCAAAAGGTGAAGTAGTAATCTGCTCAAAGTGAGAGGGAAGAAGAGCAGCAGAGGTGACTGCTGAGGTTTTTGAGGAGCCTGTAAGGCCTCCTTCTTCTTTCTCCAAGTTTGGAACAATTGAGAGGCAAAGTGTCAAGCAGATGAAGATTTAAAATATCAGCTTGAATACCAAATTGGCTGGTTGTACAGTGCACCACAGGATCAGCTGTAGGCGAGTAGCTTGTCAATGTTTCAGCCTTAAGTTAGAAGGACTGAGTCCTTCTCTTCCAGGCCTGACCAACAAGGCAGAAGCTGGGTCTAAGAAGGAACAGTCTTCATGACAGGTGGATCCCGAAAGAGTGAGGAAGGGATGAGCTGTCTTGGTCACCTAAAAGCCCACCTCCCCGGAACTCTTTCACTCCTGGGCAAACCAGGACCATAGGAATGGCCATGGAAGAGTCATGTCATTTATCCATATTCTGCAAATACCAAACAGCCCTGGAGCCATGGTTGGGACATGGACTTCTGTTCTTAGTTCTCCTAAGCCCAGGAAAGTCTCATTTTCTATTCTGCAGGTAGAGGAAGACCTGCCTGCATTCTTACCCCTTGTTCCCAAACATTCTGCTCATACTGGGAATCTCTTACCTTCACCTTTCTTTCTCTGCTCCTCCCTCCAAACTCACCCAGTCCCTTAAGTCTGCCTCTTCCAAACAAGAGAGGTATTACCACAGAAGGTCTCTTGCCTTGGAAATACAAAGTCAGGGAGATCGGGGTTACTCTCACATCACTATTCAAGCCTAGGTTTCTCACCCGTCCGCCAGGACCCTCCTTCCACAGACTTGGAACTCAGAACCCCAGAACTCTGTAGAGGTCAGGGACACCCTCCCCTCCTTGTAGCAGAGTCTGTGGTATGGAGAGCCTCACCTGAGGCTGCACGGTGGGCAGTGCTCTTTCTGATTCACCTCTTCTTTATCCTGTGTCTGCTCTTCCCCCGCCTTCCCCACTTCACTGAGAAGCCTTTGCTGACCAGTCGGCCACATTACACAGTGTCTTCTGCAGAACTAAATGTAGATCTCCCCTATCCCTTGAGCAACATGGAAGACAGGTACTTGAGAGACAGAAGGGTGAGGGGCTTTGGGTCCTAGGAAGGTCAGGGTCTTACCTTTTATTAATGGTACAAACTCCCAGCTTCCTGTGCCTTGCCTCCCCTATTCTCCTCACATTTAGCCCTTCCTTTCTTTCAGGAGACAGTTACCCACATCTGTGAGAGTTCCCTCTCCTTCATTCCTTCCCCCTCTTTGAATCGGGATTCATACGCCCTTTTCCCAGCAGTGTGATACAGTGGGAGGGATGCAGACTTTGAGGCAGACAGGTCTGGGTCTGAATCATACTCCTTTATTCAGGGACCTGGGATAGGATTCTTCACCTGTTTCAGCCTCTATTTCCCCACTTACAAGGCAGAATTCTTAACACCTACCTCACAGGCAGTTGAGAGGGTTAAATAAGCTAGTACAGGTAACTATTAAGGCTTGGTGTCTGACTCTTAGTACATACTCCAAAAATAGTTTCTTGGAGTGGGGGAGGTTTTAGCCATCCTTGCTTTTTGATTCATCAAATACTGGAAGTCTCTGTGCCAGACACCTTTGTATAAAAGCATCTGTTTCCCAGGATTATGATAAATAAATAGAGAATTTTTGGAAAGCTCTTAGTTTTGTGCTTGGCATGTAGAAGTACTAGTTGAGTAAATGAAAGTTATTCTTATCAACCCACCACCCAGTGTGTGAACTCCCGGTGAGACGCTGTGGCGCTTGGAATCATGCTTGTTGGCAAGGCTGTGCATCAAACCTGCTCAGTCAGGGCTCCGTCACATCCACCAGGAACTCTTCCAAATACGCCCTTCTCTTCTCCACCCTACCCCCAGTCAGAGCCACTACGCTCGTCACTTGTTGGGTAGAGCTGAACTGCTGAGAGCACCACTTCTGCCCCTGCAGTCAAGAAAAATGCCCAACTTTCCCCCAACGTGAAGGGCAATGAGGGAAGGGCCGGCCCTCAAGTGCAAACCTGTGAGCAGGAGACAGAAAATGACTGAAGATTGGAAAAAACAAAGATTATAGATTGGTTTCCCCCGCAGCCCTCAGTCCTCAGGTGGTGACCTCTGACCCTCCTCTCTTTTGCATCTGGCCCTCATTTTCTTCTCTTCACTCCCATCTTGAGCCATCAAAAGTAGTTATGTCACTGTTCGGCAAGGGCAAATGGGACACTTTCCAACAACACTGATTGATCCAAGGAACTGCCATTTTGTTTTAAATCGAGATTCCCTTCACACACCTGAGCTTCACATAGCAGGCACAATGCAACCCCTTTATGTTCTTTGTAGCTTCCCGTGGTGACCTGTTCTAGGTACGCTGATAATGTGCTGAGGGAGACTGCACATGTTTTTAACTTTGATTCCACCTTTGGAACCAGCAAAACCCAGTTTCCTCATAAATAAGAAAGGAGGTGACACATGTAAACACTGCTGTGACAGTGTTTGGGTGTGAGGACCTGGCAGCCACAGACTGAAGTTCTCCACAGTTCTTCCTTTTTGAAGGTTTGCATATGCAGTGGGTGCAGGGTGTACCTGTAAAGCTCAGGGCCTGCTGGGCTGTCATCGGTGACCACGGCCAGGGTGAGGGATGTACGAGGAAACATTCACAATCTAACTTATCAACATTACCTCATATGCTTGGGAAAGGCAAAGATTATAGATTGGTTTCAACATTTCCCAAATTCATTTAGTGTGGGAAATGAAATTAAATCACCAAGTAGCTCTGACTCCAAATCTAATTTTCGTCAGGAGGGACAGCAGGTTTCTCTAAGGCATTTCTGTCTGTCTCTTCTTTTTGTCTTCCGGAGCTGGGTTGTTGTCAGAGGGCTCCCACTCCCCACCCCTGAAGCCCACAACCCCCCTCCCTTCCATGCCTTCTAAGCAAGGCCCTGGCCGTGGGTACATTCCTCAACTGTCATTCTCCAGGTGTCTTTGTCTTAGATATTGAGACTTGTTGAGAGAAGGAAGTGACTGTTGGCTAGAAACTAAAGAATTCATTCCTGAAAAGAAATAGCTAAGAAAGAAAGGAGATGTGTCATTGTGGTTAGGGAATAAAAGCCAGTTCAATGTAGCAGTCACTAATTCCTGTTCTGTTGTGAACTGGAATGTAATGATGCTCCCGGCTGCCACCAACTAAGTCCCATCTTGGAATGGCTTCCACATGGATGTGAATCTCAGCCACAAATGCAGATGTGGAAGAAACACTGTATCATGTCTCTCCACTGGATTTCTGACTTCAAGCTCCGTTCCACTGGATTGGCAAGAAATTTAATCTGTTATTTTTGGACTATTCCCCCATAGAGTTATACAAGGTTTCAGGTATCCCCAGACATTAATCGACACAGATCACCTTTGAGACATCCATCTTCCCATCGTCATGGTTCTTCAAACCCTGATTGGCAAAATGGGAATCTTTCACAAGGCCACCTAGAGTCGTATCTGCCTGGATGTGCTAGTAGTAGGTGACCAACTGTCTTGGTCACCTAAAAGCCCACATCCCTGGAACCCTTTCACTCCTGGGCAAACCAGGACCTTAGGAATGGCCATGGAAGAGTCATGCCACTTATTCATACTCTGCAAATACCAAACAGCCTTGGAGACATGGTTGGGACAACGACCTCTGTTCTTAGTTCTCCCAAGCCCAGGAAAGTCTCATTTTCTCTTCTAGGGGTAGAGGAATACCTGTATTTCTTACCCCTTGTTCCAAAACATTCTGCTCATACTGGGAATCCCTTTCCTTCACCTTTTCCACTGTGGCTAATGGCTCAAAGAGCTTAAAAGTTTGGATAACAAAAGCCAGTAAGAGTTGTAGACTGGGTATCTTCTTTCCCTGTAACCTCACACCTGGGAATGAGCACAGAGCCTGAGTTCTGCTTGAATGGGGAGTGGAAAGAGGAGAAAAAGAAGAAAATACGTGAGGCTGGAGAAGAAGAAGTCAAGAGAACATCACACAGGTATCAGGGACAGCTGGACAGCCTTCCATTTGGAGTCTCATCTCTACAGACTTTGAGAACAAGGGACCTAAAAAGTCAGAGAGGAAGTGATGTAGATAAATTTGGTTTAATTAGCTTTTGTTGGTGGGGCTAGAAAGTTCCTAAAAGTTTTGTCAGTTGGTGGCAGGCTTTGGCAATTCTCCAAGTGGTTTCTTCTCCTCCTGTCGCCTTTTATGGAATGCCTCAGTTGGTACTGGGTGGGGTAAAGAGGGCAGGTGCTAGCCTGCATTCCTCCAGCAGCTGAGACTCCCTGACTTCATCAGGACGCACTCCATGTGGGTGGAGAGGGCTCTCTGGGCTTATTTGCCTTGTCCATATCTCGCCTCCATCAAGGCAACAAAGAAACTTGGAGAGGTCCAAAGGAAGGAGAGGCTGCTGATCTCACCTAGTGCCTGTCCCCACCGTTCAGCCTGGAACTTTACTAAGGGAGCCCTTCCCTGCATGTCTGGGGATTGAAGGGCACACGCTGCCTACATGGCTCTTGGCATCTGCCAAGAGTAGCAGGGAGGTCATAAAGAAAAAGGAAACACTAGTAAAAACGGTTGCCCTACTAGGTGCATTGACATACGCCTGGAATCCAGAGACTCGGGAGGCTAGGATAGGAGGAGGACAGCAAGTTCAAGGTTAGACTCAGCAATTTAGAGAGAACTATCTCAAAATAAAAAAGGGCTGGGGATGTTTCAAGTGGTAGAGCACTTGCCTAGCATGTGCGAGGTCCCCGGTTCAATCCCCGGTACTGCAAAAGTTAAAAACAAAAACAAAAACAAAAACAAAAAACAGCTGAGCTTTCTTATTGAAGCTGCTCTAACCACACTTAAAACTACAAGAAACATTGATTTCTAAGCAGAAATGCCAGTGGAGAGAGGAGGCTAAATTGAAAAGGCTAGTTGTCAGTCTTCTAAGCTTCAAAAAGAGAACTATCACACCACAAAGTTATACTAAATAATATGTATGGTTCTGGCATAAACATAGATATAGCTATGTCACATCTATGTATATAGATCTTATGGATATATAGAGCCCAGAAATAAACCCCTGCTATATATAGCCAAAGAGAACAAGACCACAGTGAGGAAATGACAGTCTCTTCAATAAATAACCTTTGGAAAACTAGATATTCACATGCAAAAAATTGAGGTGGACCCTTACCTTACACCAGATGGAAAAAAATTAACTCACAATGGATTTAAGACCTGAAAGTGAGACGTAAAACTATAAAACTCCTTTTTTAAAAAATAAGGAAAAGTATCCTAACATTGGATTTGGCAGTGATTTCTTGGATATAACACCAAAAGCTTAGGCAACAAAAGAAAATATAGACAAATGTAACAAAAGTTACATCAAAATTAAAAACTTCGACACACCCAAAGGAATCCTTCACAGAGTGATCCACAGAGTGAAAAGTCAGCCTATGGTTTGGAAGAAAATAATCATAAATCAAAGACGATAAATGGTTAATGTCAGAATATAGAAGAAACAACAAAAAGAAGATCCAATTTTTAAAATGGGCAAAGGACTTGAAGAGACTTTTGTCCAGAGAACTTACACAGATGTGCGGCTGGGGATGTGGCTCAAGCGGTAGCGCGCTCGCCTGGCATGCGTGCGGCCCGGGTTCAATCCTCAGCACCACATACAAACAAAGATGTTGTGTCCGCCGAAAACTAAAAAATAAATATTTAAAAAAAAAACTTACACAGATGACCCATGAGCACATAAATGATATTCAATGTTGCTAATCATTAGTGACATAAATCAAAACTACAAGATATCACCTCATACTCATCAAGATGGCCACTGTCCAAAGACCAGGAAATGGCAAGTGTTGGTAAGAATGTGAAGTTGGAGCCCTCATGCACTATTGGTGGGAATATAAATGGTGTAGTCATTTTGGAACACAGTTCAGAGTTTCCTCAAAAAATTAAAAATAGAAGCAGGAAGGGAGGGGAGATGGAAATAGGAAAGACGATAGAATGAATCAGACATAACTTTCCTGTGCTCATATATGAATACATGACCAGTGAAACTCCACATCGTGCATAACCACAAGAATGGGAAGTCATTATACTCCATGTCTGTATGATATGTCAAAAATACATTCAAACTGTCATGTATATCTAAAAAGAACCAATAAAAAATGAAAAAAAAATAGAACTACCATACGATCTGATCTAGCAATTCTGCCTCTGGGTATAGGTCCACAAGAACTCAGAGCAGGTCTCAAAGAGATATTCGTGCAGCCATGTTCATCATGGCATTATCCACAATAACCAAGAAGTGGAAGCAACTCCCATCAACAGATGAATGGACAAAGAAAGTGTGGTGTATGCATATGGTGGAATATTATGCAACTTTTAAAAAGAAGTAAATCTTACTAGGGCATGGATGAACCTTGATGATATTATGCTAAATTAATAAGCCAATTGCCAAAGAACAACTACTATATGATTCCTCTCTTACAAAGTGTCTAAAGTGGTCAAAAATACAGAAACAGAAAGTAGAAAAGCAGTTGCCCCAGGCTGGGGCAATTAGTGTTTCATGGGTATAGACTCTCAGGGCTGCAAAATGAAAAGTTTCTAGAGATCTGTTACCCAATGCGAATATCCAACTGAGCCTCTATACTTAAAAATGGTTAAGACAATGAATTTAATATTATATTTTTACCACAATAAAAAGAAAAAAAAGATGTGTTATTATGGGAAATATCTTTTAAGCAAATCCATTTTTCTAATGAGAGACTTTCACTATAAGACAGACTAAGCTGTGGTTCAGAGCAGTAGGTATTCCCAGCAACTAGTGTAACCTTTTGATTTCATGATGCTTTGGATCTGGAGTGTCCCACAAAGGTTTGTTTCAGAGCTTTGCTGTCTTGGCCACCAATGCAGCAGTGTTCAGAAGTGGAGCTTTAGGGAAGTGACTGGATTGTGAGAGCTATAACTTCATCAGTGGATTAACCCATTGGTTGATTCATAGCTGAATGGACTACTGGGAAAACTGGGAGGCAGGACCTGGTTGATGAGAGTGGCCCTTGATGTGTGCCCTTGGGGCCTATATATTGCCCCCATCCCTTCCTCTCTCTCTCTCTCTCTCTCTCTCTCTCTCTCTCTCTGATCCCTGGCCTCCATGAGGGGAGCAGTTTTGCTCCCCAGTGACCTCCCTGTCATAAAGTTCTTCTCATGCCAAAGCAATAAAACCAGCCAACCATAGACTGAAACCATGAGCCAAAATAAATCTTTCCTTCCTTAAGTTGATGTTCTCGAGTATTTTGTCACAGCAATGCAAAGCTAACAGATTTATTGCCAGATTCTCTTAGGCCCTTCTCATGTGACCTAAGAGGTCAGCTTTTGTTTTGCCAACTCCAAGGTCATCAACAGTGTGACAGACACCTGACTTAAAATTAATTCCCAAGATCACGAAATCCATGAAAAATGTGAATATTCCCATTCGCGCTCTTCATCTCCCTCTTATCTATTCCACAGTTCTGAGCTTCCAACCAGAGATGTTTGACATTCTCTTAACCAAAGAACCAATCTTCTAAAGTCTTAAATACCGTGGCCATGTGTAGAGGTTTTACAATAGGATACATGGTACATATTTTGCACATGCTGTCTGAAGTTATCCTCTCAAGGACTCTGTATTAGGTAGATGTTACCCCTTGGTACAAATGAGGAAATAGACCCAGAGCTTATCTAAGATGATAGCATTACTATGTGGTAATCTATGTGACCCCCAAAGCCATGGCCTTATAGCTTCATTGTGCTGCCTGGAATTCCTTGTCAAGGATAAGGGTCAGGAGGAGGAGAAGACCAGTGGTCTTCGATCTACGAGTCTTCCTAATAAAGCCTGAAGTCAGTAACTGTATAAGCACTCCTCATGCCCTGCATCTCCCATTTCACGGGTCCACAGTTTACTTTTGCCTTACAAAACACCAGGCCTCCCTTTTGGCTTGCTCATTTCCTCTACTGATTATGCACAGGTCAAACGAGATTAGTGGGTGTGAGAGTACTCTGTAACTGGGAGAGAGCTTATTGGACACAGTCAGCACTTCTATGTGGTCCTGTATCCTGGGCCTGCAGGGCATTTGGAATTGTTTTGTTCTGCTGGTCTGTCCATTCCTCCTCCTTTCTGCCTGTGTATATTTACAGAGGAATGTTGGGATGAGGTCCAGGTTGATGTTAGCAGTGGTCATTTCCTGGTGGTGGTAGTGGGGTATCGAAGTGATTTTCTTGCTTTCTTCTTTTTCTCCATCTGGGTTCCTCGATTTTGATGATGAGCATGGAAATAATAGAGCCATTCTTAAAATTAAGCAAAACACACACACACACACACACACACACACATACCAGGGCTTGAACCCAGGGGCACTTAAACACTGAGCCACATCCTTAGCCCTTTTTATTTTTTGAGACAGGATCTCACCAAGTTGCTTAGGGCCTCACTAAGTTGCTGAGGCTGGCTTGCAATCCTCCCAAGTCGCTGGGATTACAGGCCTGAGCCACTGCACCTGGCTAAAATACAAATGAAATTTAAAAAGAGCAAACTAGGCAGCACTGCCTTACCTCTGGCTTTGCAAGCAGCAGTGGCTCTCAGTTCAGAGAGCTCCTCCTTCCACCTACCTGCACCCTGGCCCAACCCTTGAGGGGACTGGCAGGTTTCCCAATCACCATCTTGTTGGACATTGGTTTGCAACCTTGGGTCCAGTGAATTCCTGAAGGGATATGAAGGGTGGACGCCAGGCCCTGGAAGGCCCAGAAGCTTTTGTGCTCTGCCCGCCCCTCTGCATGTGTTTGTGATAAAAACAGCTCAGGATGAAACTGCTTTGGGGTGGTTCCTGCAAGTTTTACTGTAGGGCCACAGAGGACCCTGGATGTACAGGGATATAGCCGGACTAAGATTTCACTGCATTTCTTTCATTTCTGAGGAAAGTATGAATATCAGCAGTGTGTAATTTGTTCATCATCCTGTTTCTCAGTTGGTTTTAATAGATCTTGTTTTATTTTGAGTTAATAAATATTAGAACTCTGTTGGGAAGCCATCCGAGAAATAAAGCTGAGTATTCACGGCACATGGTTTTGGCAAGTACTTTCTCTCCTCGGAGGAAGGGAACTCTGTTTAACTTTTCAAAGTCAACAGAAACTCAGGTTCACAGTTCTGCCACCAAAAGAAGAAACCACTTCAGC
Organism: Marmota marmota marmota; assembly: GCF_001458135.2. Taxonomy (NCBI): domain Eukaryota; kingdom Metazoa; phylum Chordata; class Mammalia; order Rodentia; family Sciuridae; genus Marmota; species Marmota marmota. The sequence continues at coordinate 4,455,223 of NW_026000076.1, read as the reverse complement.
TCAGGGGGAGGACTGCGGCTGCGCTCAGCTGACGCGGGACAGAGGGCTGAACTGTATGGGCTTCGGTTTTGACTTAGGGAGCAAAAAAATGTTCTTTCTATCTAAAAGCTGTGATTAACATTCTTGGAAACTCTCAATGTAAATTAAAGAGCTAATCTAGCTTTTTCTGGTACCTAAAAGAACACTTAACTCTTTCATTTTTCTTCGATATTTAGAATTTTCTGTAAAATGAGAATTGTAGGACTTATGGTGATCATTTCACTGAGCTGTGGTGAGAAGTAGAGAAAATCAAATAAGGTGATAATAGGAAAGTGCCTGGTCCTCTATAAAGCACTGCACAAACATGAAGCATCTTTAACATAGGACTCTGGAGCCGGCAGGCACCTTAGACAAGCTGTGAGACAGGGTGCCTGAGAAGCAATAGACTTACTGGAAGCCACTCAGCAAGTCTTTGAAGGCAACAGGATTGGAGCCCAGTCTCTTTCCACCAAACCATCTTGCCATGTTCTTGGCTCTTTGTAATGGTACATCTTATGAGAGCACCACTTTATTATTTTGAACCTTTTGGAAGGAGAAGCACAAAGTGAACATTTTTCTGGGATGGGCCCAGATGAATCAGGCCTACTTGGTATAATAAGGGTACCACACCAGTTGTGTGCTTGTGTCCAGGGACATGATGCTTAGCTTCTCTATGCTTTGATTTCCTCAGTTACCTATTGGGCTGGATTGTTAGGAGGATTAGATGAGTTAATACATTCAGGAAGACACAGCCTAGAAGTTGACACAAGGTATATACACTCACACAGTGACCATGTAGTTACATATAAGTTGCGTACCTGCATCGTGACCGAGAAAAATTTAAAAAGACATAGATACAAAATCAGGAGGCTTTTGTCAGGTCTGTGCCAAACTATTTAGAACATGTGACACAGCATCTCCTGAGGTAAGGATCTTGGGGAGGTAGACTACCTAGGAAGAATTACAGTTCCTTCTATTTTCTCCCAAAGTAAGAGTCTGGCCCTTGGCTCATGACTGCTAATGGGGCCAGTGTGCTCCATGGATGTATGGTCACAAATTTATCATACCTCTGCAGAGCCCAGTGGGTATTATGGAGGTACTTAGAGGCTCCCAAGGTTTGAGTGGGAATCAGTCTGGGGAAGTGTTGATATTATGTCATCTATATATTTTTCTTTTATTTCTGTCCACAGTCCCTGGATCACTACTACCATAGCCCTTGTTATTTCCTAAGTGACTAGATCGATGTCAGGGCATTTAGGCCTCAGAGGCAGGCCTCACAAAGCAAAGTCTCTCTAACCATCTCCTGCCCTCCTTTCACCTACTCCTTTTTCTTCCCAAGGCAAGCCATTAAAACTCTAATCTTAAATTTTCTGATCTATTTTGCTTGATAGTAGATGATAAGCCCCCTCTGTTATGGTTCATATTTGAAGTGTTCCCCAAAAGCTCATGGGTGAAAAAAATGCAAGAATGTTCAGAGATGAAATGATCAGATTAGGAGAGCTGTAAACTAATCAACCATCCACTGATTAGATTGGTAACTGTAGGCAGGTGGCGTGTGGCTAAAGGAAGTAGGTGACTGGGGACATGCCTGTGGAGCTTTCTTCTACTGGGCCCTTCCCCCATGATATCTGCTTCACTTTGAGCCCAGAGGAATGGAGCCCGCCATCTACGGAGTGAAACCTCTGAAACTGTGAGCCCCCAATAAACTCTTCCTCCTCTAAGTTGCTCTTGTTGGGTATTTTGGTCACAGCAGTGCAAAATCCAAGTAAAACACTCTCATTTCAGAAAAGGGTCCTGCCCCATACCTCTTAGGAAGAAATGCTGAAGATGTGAACAGACAGGTCATATCCTTTGTGTTCATGTTTCAGTCATGTCTTTGCAATGAAGTCCCCATAAAAACCCAAAAGAACAGAGTTTGAAAAACTTCCAGATGGTTCCTAGAGGATGGGTGTGCCCAGACCTTGCCTATGCATCTCTTTGTATCCTTTGTAATACCCTGTATAATAAACTAGGCAAGGTAGTGTTTCCCTGAGTTCTGTGAGCCACTTGAGCAAATTAACTGGATCCAAAGAGGTGGTTATAAGAATCCCAACTCATAGCTAGTTCATCAGAAACAGGTAAAATGACCTGGGGGACTGGTGAATGGTACCTGAAGCTGGGTAGGGAGCAGGTTTGTGGGACTGAGTCCTCAACCCGTGGCATCTGATGATACCTCCAGGTAGACGGGGTCAGAACTGAATTGAAGGCCATTGAGCTGATGCCTGTAGTTGCACCATGGCTTGCTTGGTATCAGAAGTATGTTGTCAGGGTTTTAGTAGAAGAAACTGATTCTGAGTTTGAGTTCATTTTTGCTTCTCAGAGGTGCATGATTTTGTGGCTCACAGAAGACGGTGATAAGGAACATCTGCCCTGAATGTTCCCAGGGCAGCCTGGGAGAGCCTCCTGAAGCATGGGGTAAAAATCATGAGTCCCAAAACTTCTTGTTGATCCCTGAGTGCATAACAAGGCCTTTCAGCTCCCCCGAGTGTGGTTTGTGACTCTTCCAGATCCATGCCCCGTTGCCCTCGTCTGCGGGCCTCGCAGTGCCTGACAGGTGTGTTCGTGTTCACACGCACACCTGTCTCACTTGCTGGCTCCCAGTGCTGCCTCACTCCCCACCAGAGTCAGCCAACACCAGGACCAGCTCCAATGCCCCATCCATGAACTATCCCCTAAGTCCCCCCCATGCCCCACTTCCCTCACCCGCAGTTTGTTGTGCTACTTCTTGCTGCTCTCACTTTTGTGCTTCCCAGCAGCTTAGGACAGTCCCAAGTGGGCAGTCCAAGAAAGTCTGAGATCTGTTGACCTGGAACTGAGAGTCATCTTAATCCCAGGCAAGGGAATGAGAACAGGGACCTCGATACTGTTCAGGTGTGACCATTGTCAAGCCTTAATAGCTTTCAATATCAAGGCACAGAAATATCCATGTTTTGTTGTTTGGTTTCTTGGGTACTGGGGATTAAAACCCTGGGGTGTTCTACCACTGAGCTACATCCCCAGCCCTTTTTATCCTTTTATTTTGAGACAATACTCACTAAGTTGCCCAGGCTGGACTCAAACTTCTGATCCTCCTGTCTCAGCCTCCCCAGTAGCTGGGATCACAGACGTGTGCCACCATGCCAGGCTATCCACCCATTCTGAGATGCTAAAGAAGCATCCCCACCGAATTGTGTGATACATTGGAAGCCAGAGATCACCACTGATCCTTGCCTCCTTGCTTGAAGTTGAGCCTTGGGGTCTCCCGATTAACTTTCATCACCAACACCGTGTGCTTCCTAATCCTCACCAGTTCCTTCCAGGCACCTTCAGGCTCTGCAGATGACCCTCACACATAAACCCCCCGGAGTCTACAGCCCAGGCACATACACACTCTCAGAACAGATCGACAATATGGAAACTTCAGCACAATTCATCTTCCAGCTGTCTGATAAGGAAGCAGCTTCTCCTCTGAATAAGTATGAATTAGCTAATGCTGAGCTGGCAGAAACATTCAGGCCATATCCTGCGTTGAGTGAGCCTTCCCTCCTCCACCTATTCATCCAGACATTAATTCTAGGTCTCTCTGTGGCACTCAGGGTTGAATCCTGTGTTAAAATGCCGGTGGTGTAGTAACTGCAGGAAGGCACATATAATTTCCCTGTCAGAGTGGTTTTAATGTCCTCTTTCAGTGGCATATGAGACATTAAAGGAAAGATAAATGGCTATGGGTCCCCAAAAATCTGTGGAGTCAACACATGCATGAGAAACTATCACTTTAAACTTTAATCCTGTTAGCCAAGGAGCAAAATCTATTTTTATTGCTCATGAGCAATGGTCCTAAATTGATTATAAGGCAGTAGGCTTCAGGAAAAAGAAGCTCCCCCCACAAACTGCAGTCCCCTCAGGGCTCAGGAAGTACACTGAGGACTTCAGTGTAGAGGGGGAATGTGAGGGGGTTGGTGGGCTGGGGACAGAGCTTGAATGAAAAGACAGGACGCAAGAGGCTTGTGGCATGGTGACCACACTGGCACTACCATCCTAGATCCGGGAGTGTGAGGGTCTCAAGCCTGAGGATAAAGGAAACTCGGGTCCTTCCCACACCTCTCCAGGGGTGCAGGGAGTTGCTCTGTGTTGCTGTTGTAGGTGAGGTCATTTCTGGTGAGATCGCGAGCTAATTACAGCCTTTATTGCTTGCTTTCCATTGCCGGGTTCTTTGCTGAACACTTTATAGGGAGCAAATATGTCCTTTAATCCTCCTGGCGTCTCTGTGCAGTAGGTGCTCTCCCTCCCTTTATAGACCAGGAAAAGGAGGTCTCAGAGAGATTGAATCACTGGCCCAAGACCAGCTCCTCACTGGTAGAACTGGGCTTGAAACCCAGAGACAGTCTGGTTCCAGAGCCTGCGCTCACCTCAGCCACCACACTTTTAATAGCATTTTGGCCTAATGAAAACTGCTAGTGTAATATCCAAAAGGTTAGAATAATAACAACAATAATAAAAGTTCTCTGTCTCACTGATTCACTAGGGATCTGAGGAAAATGCCCTTGATCTTGGTTTCTAGTCTATAAAAGAATAAATAAGCCACTCTTCACCCACCCACCCCTCGCGTGTGTACGCACGCATGTGTGTGTTGTTGTTGTGTTGTTGTCTGTTTTGCAGTACTGGGGATTGAACCCAGGGCTTCACCCATGCTAGGCAAGCTCCCCACATGAACTATGTCCCCAGACCTTTTAAATTTGATTTTGAGACTCACTAAGTTGCCCAAGCTGTCCTGGAACTTGGGATTCTCCTGCCTCAGCCTCCAGAGTAGCTGGGATTCCAGGCATGCACCACCACTCCTGGTGTTTTGAGAACTAACGAATAAGTCATCAGGACTCAAAGAATCTTAGATGGTTGAAGATGTTTAGTTAAATAATGTGTGCAGCCGGACATGGTGGTGCACACCTGAAATTCCAGCAACTCAAGAGGCTGAGGCAGGAGGATTCTCAAGTTCCAGGACAGCCTAGGCAGCTTGTGGAGGAAACTGGTCACCAGCCTTTTGCCTTTGAGAAACAAACATTCTTCTCCAGTTGCTGTGGTGAAGAGGGAATTTGGTAAATTGGGGCAATTAGTTCTATTTCCTTCATCCCTACTAGTTACACCTCTCTCATTTCCTCTTCTGCTTTTTTTTTTTTTTTTTTTTTTTCCTGGATCTTTTCCACTAGAAGCTGGAAAACAGCAGTGGACTCCAAAATGGTTTCCTTATGAGGTTCTGGAAGGGTGTTCCAAAGTGTCGATTTGTAGACCATGGGCTAAAAAAACTTTTATTCTTTAAAGAAATGTCAACCACCGAGGCATGTGTAGTAACCTTGTGTGTTTTCCCAGGAAAGTGATAATTCTTACTGTGAACTGCAGTACCAGGTAGCATTTTGAAAGATTAAGGAGAAAATGGTCTTGAAATTACATATAGCCATAAGGGAAAGGTATTGTGAAAAATGGTCCCAGAAATCTTTCTGGAACCTCCACTTCCTTTCCTGTCCTCATACTGTGCTGTGCCCTGAAGAGTAATTTATGCTTTATCCATCATTTCTATGTTTGTCATGGGATGTTCAACCCACCGTATGGACCATATTTTACCTTTTCCATTTATTGCAACTATGTGAAAATATTTTTCGAACACCATCAGAAACTGAAAGTGACTTTGAAAATGAATGGATTTGTTAAGGGTAAAGATAATGGGTTCATAGTCACCATCTTTCTGTACTTCCCCCCTATTCTGTGTTATCACTCTATTGTCTTCACAACAATATTTTAATGAATCATTATATTTTTTACTATTGTCTTTTGTTTCAGAATGCTTATACTACCACTGCCATTAACGGGACAGATTTTTGTACATCAGCAAAAGATGCGCTCAAAATTGCATCCAAGAATTCAAGTCATTTTACACCCATTAATTGCTTTGGAGACTTCATGATTTTTCTAGGAAAGGTGAGATGTCTTGACTAAATAAAGAAACATGGAATTCCAAAAATTAAGTCACATAGCAGTCTGAAAGGAATGAATGTTTCTTGTGTACTTGCTTTATAATAAATGCTGTGCTCCATTGTCTCATTTATTCCTCAATCCTGCAAGGTAGTCCTGTTTTACAAATGATGAAACTAAGGATCCCATATTGGTAGGGTCAGGATTTAATTCTGTTCTTACTATTTTTTTTTTTACCTGTGACCTATTGTCTCTATCATTCTGATTCTCACTTTTTCAAGTCTAAAATGAAAATGCTGCTAACTTCAGCAAATAAGTATGTTTTTGTGGGTTATAAAAACACAGAAATAAGGGAGCTGGCAATATAGCTCAATTGGTAGAATGCTTGCCTAGCATGCACAAGGCCCTGAGTTCAATCCCCAGTGCCACAAAAAACAAACAAACAAAAACAACAACAACAAAAACTAATATTGATTTGATGAAACTTGTACGTTATTTAACAGTAATAATTCTATAAATAAGGTAGATTATTAATATCACAAGTGGAGCCAAAGTTCCATGTCTATTGTCATCTGAATAATTTTTTAAAAAGGAATTTATCATAGTCTGTGGAGTAAAGGAACATCTTAGAGCTCCAAAATTTTATGGTGCAAAGGACAGAGCCCTGAGCTTGGAAGCTTTCACAACTCAGAAGTTCAGTTTTCAGATCTATCACATAATGATAACCCATGCTCTGAGCTATAGGGAAGAGTCACAGAAATGATTATGAAAATGGCACAAGCCTGCCCCCATGGCCTGACCACAATGTTTCCTTAGGTTTTTCTTGCTGTGCAACACAGTATGTCTCTTTCCATGTAATTTTCACTCAGTGGGTCTGCGCATCTCAGGTTGCCTGATTCCACTTCCTCTTGACTACAGTTCAGATTCTTGACTACAGACACTCGCCCAGTCCTCTCTAGCCCAAGCTAAGCTCTCTAGTCTGTGCATTTTCCAACCATTCCCTCCACATGTGACATGAATACGTTGGTTTTCAGCAGTGCCCACAAGTTAACAAGGGCTTGGTCACCAGTTGTAACCTGGCCAGTGTAAAATATGGGGACTGTGTTCTTCATTTAAGATTTTGTGCTTCTGTGGTATTTGGTTATGTCTCTGTTACCATCATAGTTACCTGTCAGTAACCAGTTGTAACTTGCTTGGCTTTCACAGGGGTGTTAATTGCATTTATATTTAAAGCTCAGCAAGGCCTCAGAGACCTTTCATGTGACAATAGCAATAGAAGCACAAAATAATTATGCCTTTCAAATCAGCCTACGTACAATGAACTCTACAGTTGTATGTGTGCTTGTTTATTTAGCACTGGGGATTGAATCCAGGGATACTCTACTGATGAGCTATATCCCCAGCCCTTTTTGAGATAGGTCCTCATTAAGTTTCCAAGGCTGGCCTCAAACTTGAGATCCTCCTGCCTCAGCCTCCCAAGTAGCTGGGATTACAGTCATGTGCCACGCTACTCAACCTTATAGTATTTAAGTGGATAATACTGTTTATATTATGCTGACTTGGTAGGATTGTGGGTTATATAGTTTCTATAACTACTTCCAAAAACTTTAGGAATGAGGTCTCATCTTTTTTAATAGACTCATTCTATTTTACATTAGAATTTATTTTCTTATATTTTCCATAAGAAATATATAATGACCCATGAGTTTTTAATAAATATGTGATATCTGGTGATTCTTAGGGTTTTGTTTGTTTTGCCATCCTGATCAAATCCGGGAGCTTGTGTACAATTCTTTGGGTTTTTTTAGTGAAGTAGCATTCGGGCATCCTTGATCATCCGGGGACAACAGGACCCTAGACAGACTCCATTACATCAGTAAATGAATTAGGTACATCATGGCCTATAATTATATGCCTTGAAATGTAATAATTGCATATCATAAAAGCCTGAAATAATCCTATTATCTCTCCACACCAGCATTGGAAAACCCACTTTAATCCCTGGGGTGGGGGGTAAAACTAATAACTTGTTCAATTACAATGCATCCACTCAGTGGATCGTTGCACAGTTTGAAAGTTATTTTTATAAAAAAAGCTCATAAGTAGAAATGCTTATTGGGATATTAAGTGAAAAACCAGAATAAAAATTTGGGGTATTGTTACATCTGCATAAAGATTAGGCATGGACAAAATGCCGGTATATTTATCTTCCAACCCACTCCCATTCACTTTAAACACAAATCACACACACAAAAATGATGACTTGGAACTGGGGGAAAAAATCATTACAAAATTATCCTAATTGATTTATAATTTTCAACAAACTCTCATTTCAAACAGGTGTTGGTGGTGTGTTTCACCGTTTTTGGAGGATTGATGGCATTTAACTACAACCGTGTGCTCCAGGTGTGGACAATTCCCCTGTTACTGGTCGCCTTTTTTGCCTACTTAGTCGCTCATAGTTTTTTATCTGTGTTTGAAACTGTGCTGGATGCACTCTTCCTATGTTTTGCTGTTGATCTGGAAACAAATGATGGATCCTCAGAAAAGCCCTACTTTATGGACCAAGATTTTTTGGTAAGCAAACGGTTCACGTTATGTTGAAATCTCCAGCCTCACAATCTCAAAAGGCTCACATACAAAGGAGGCTCATCAAGCCTCAGTTCTCACCCAGAGGGCTCTGTGGGCTTCTGCCACCATAGCCTGTCCATCCAGAGTTGAGATTTTGGCTCAGCTTTCCAAGGCTAAACCATCTCCCTTACTGAAACCTTCTCCCTAGAGAAAAGTGAAGCTGACAACAATTAACACTGATTGGATAGGTTCCTCGTAGGAGCAGTACCTAAGGACCCTGGGTAGAAGGTATTCTGGACACAGCTGTAGTCCGTGTACCTTTCCTGTTCATGGTGTGGACTGGCCGCTTGGGCAGTCTAGGAAGTTTAACAATGATTGTTTTTTTTTTTCTCAAAGTCAGTGAAATTCTTTATTTTCTTTATTGTAGCAATGGATACAAAAAATATTAGTTATTTGCCCAAGATTACATGGTTATCACATAGTTAACTTAGATGGGTTTTCTAAAGCAGTTGCATATCCCCCAATGTCACATCATATGCACTGAGCTTTAGGGAGAGCTGGCTCCAATGTAGACTAATCACCTTCTGTGCCAATATTGACAGATCTGCAGCCCTCAGGCCCTTTATTAACCAAGGCACACCCTCTGCTCACCTCCCCCTTCCATGCCGCTTATATCTGGAAATAGCAGGCAGCTGTTTCCAACAGCTTTTCAACACAGTTGTTGCTGGTTTGCCTTATCCTGTGTAGACAGGGATGTTTTAACAACCGAATAATGCCTCATCTTTCGGTTGTCAAGGTCATGTGACCTTTTAATAATTTTCTTTCCTTCTGTTGACATAAAACTTAGGTTAAACCCCGGTTAGCTTTCAGTGGTGCTCAAAACACTCAGTTCTACAGGCACTGAAGTTTAACAAGCATTTCTATAGTTTTAAATTAATCTCAATCCTAATCCACATAAAAATATAATTTTTACTTGTTTGACTTATTTGTATGAGCTCTAAAGGAAGTGCTTCTGAAGATGGTATGAGGCTAGCTTGGTCTTCTTTCCCTAATTTTATACTGTTCCAGTTAAACATTCACTCTGAGCCAGGCCAGTAGCACCTGTAATCCCAGAAACTTGAGAGGCTGAGGCAGCAGGATCAGAATTCGAGGCCAGCCACAGCCAAGTCAGAGAGCCCATCTCAAAAATAAAATAAAAAAGAGGTGGGGATTTAGCTCACTGGTAAGAGCTCACCTGGGTTCAGTCCCTAGTATGGGGGTGGGGCGTCACTTTGAAATCTATCCCTAAAATATGTTGATTCAACAGAGAAAATTTTAAGGATTCAGTTCCCCCAAGCTTTATGGCCAAGAAACCTAGTAAATGGTTACCAATGGTGCAGATACATCCACTGGTCTCACTCACTGTTTTGTTTTTCAGAATTTTGTGAAAAGGATCAACAGAGTTAACACTGCAAGGGCTCAGAGAGACATGGACTCATTAAGGACTGAAGAAGGAACAGAACTCGGGCCCATTGTGAGATAGCAGCCCAGGAGACATTTGTACCTGGAGGAAGTGACCTTCAGAATCACTGACAGAATAAAAAGTTAAGATAGACCCTATTCTTCCTCATTGTTTTTGCTTTTGTTTGACCACATTACAATACTGTAACCATAAAAGTTAGTCTTTTTTGTACCATGTAGGACAGAAAAACTATTTTTATAATGCATCAATTTAAAAAGCACTATATGGGCTGGGGACATAACTCAGTTGGTAGAGTACTTGCCTCGCACGCACAAGGCCCTGGGTTCAATCCCCAACACCAAAAAAAAAAAAAAAAAAAAAAAAGGCACAATATGTAAACATGCATCTGAGTTTATGAGGGTTTAACTGTAAATAAAAATTTAAAGACTGAATGTTATCAGAAATCTCTGGAATGTGGCTCTTATACAGGGAAGGACCTTTCCCTACTCATCTAATCCTGGAAATGAGTATGATTATTTTCAGAGTATAATTATTAGTGACATAAAAACCCAAAGTTTGAACTCTTAATTACAATAGGGCATACACAGGAGACAAGGCAGAAATTTAACCAGATATAACTTAGCTGGTTAAAAGCACTAGGCACTTTTACAAATTAGCATACATTCTGGAAAAGCAGTTTTCAACCATAGTCCCACCTGAGAATTGCCTGAAGGAAGATTTTTTGGGTTACTTATATCTGCACCCCACCTGAGATTTAGATAGGGTTAGGGGAGAGTTTTCCCTTTTTAAAGCTTTCAACAAATAGGAATACTTAACATGTTGATTAGCAGCTTTATTTGTTACATGACTAGGTAGAATTAATCACCCTCCTAAGAGGATGCTCAAACTGATTTACTTGGCAGGGCAGGTAGGAAGATGTAGGGCTTCCTTCCCTTCCCTAAATGTCTCTTCAAAGATGACAAGAAACAGCCTGACTGATCAGGTCTACATTAAATACAATTTTTTTCTTGTTAGCACTGAGTTAATTTAGTTTAGAAGTCTCCTTTATGAAAGGGATTTGCAGAGCAGTTTCTCAGAAACATTAAACTTGGTCATAAGAATTACAAGCAGGTAAACTTCACTTTTATGGATTCATCAAAACATCCTCTCCTTATTTGCCTTAGCAAAAAATAGACAGGCACTTTTTATCCCCAAGCCTAACAGCCAGTTCTATCAGAAGTCACTTGACTGGAACAGTGTCAGAAAGTGTGAGTTTCCAATTTCCTTTAGTGACTATATTCTTGTCATTTTGACATTTCATTGTTGTCATGATAGAAGGTTTAGGTTTGACTATAAACCCTTGGTTATTATTGAACAACACATCCTGTTTCTGACCCAGAATGTTTCTTATTTTCCTTAGGATATAATAAAATTCCCCCCTGCCCCCATCATAATTTCTGAAGATGATTTTAAGATTATTCCAAGTTGAATTTAAGATGAAACTTCGTCTGCCAATCACAGTGAAATCAATAAGATCAGATATTTCCTGGCAGTCATTTACTATGTGCAATGGGCAGGTCCCTTTATTTTTCTAAGCTTCATTCTCCTGAAGCATGGAGTGCAGTGTTATGTGGATTAACTAAAATATCTTATCACAGCAGCTGGGAGAGAATATTTTTTCCCCAATTTAACTCTGCCTATCTGGAAGCTAGCCAGAAAATAATCAGCCTGTGGTTCATATGAATGTTCAAAAAAAATATTTATTTATAAAAAATACAATGGGATAAGTTTATGCTGAGAAATGCAGCAATAAATACAGTTGGAGAAAACAGAGCAACTCTACATCGATACATTGGCACAAACGAAGATTTTGCAACCGCACCACCCATACCTAAATGTCTGCAGGTCGTTTTCTTACATGCTCCTTTAGAAACACCACTCTGAAAAGATCTTGTCAGCTTAAGGAAGAGAATGAGTACACATATAATCACAAATGCACACTGATCATGACTTTATTTAAAAAATTAGCAAACAATACTGTAGAAACAATGATATGTAAATTTCTAAAATGCTGCATCTTAGAAGATTTAGTTGGCAAAGACCACATTTAGCAATAAGCATGAACTTAAGTCTTCCATGTAGAAACCAGATACACTAAACTGTAAAAAAAAAGGTTCCCTATTGTTTGAAAATACAGTAAGATTGTAAAAATGTATAGATCTTTAATAAAAGAACTGGCTGTACAAGAGTACTCCCCTTTCACAGTATTCCTTTTTACTTCATATGCAAGTTATTGGTTATGCTGTAGGATTTAACTGTTACAGCACTAAAAGGCAACTATTTAGGGAAGAGGCAGAAAAAGGAATGTATGTAAGGCAAGTTTTTTGTTTTTTTTTTTTATTTATTTTTAAAGGTACAATAAGCATAATAGTGTTTTAGGAAGACAAGATAAAAATTACTCAAGGCTAGCTTGGTTCTCACTGAATAAAAACAATGGACTAAATACTGAACTCCTCCACGAGAATCTAGTAATCAATGCCTTGGTCACCATACTGGTAATCTCTGGGGTAGTCATCTTGATACTCGCCATGGTACTCATCTGGGTATTCTGCCTGATAATCACTATCACTGATTTCTGAACCATTTGTTCCCGTGCCTTGGCTTCCATTGTGAATGACAGGTTCTGTCGGAGCAGCACAGTATTTGGGATCATACACTTGCCGCCCAAGCCCATACACACTCATGCCTTTCTGGGAAGCAACTTTGTTGGTACCCATCTGTAGAGAAATTGTCGAGTTGTCCACTGGCTGTAATGTCAGCTTTTGATCGTAGATGTCTCTTCTGGTACCTGGTGCTAACATCCCCGCCTGGTAGCAGAACATAGTATTAAAAGTTGAAATGGCAACTAAAATCTATTCTTGTCAATATTTTATAAATTATGAAATTTAATTTGGTTCAGAGGTAAAGCTAGCTTGACATCTAGATAAAACTAGATGTCAAATCACGGTTTTATTGCCATATTCACTGCCTTTCAAACAAGCTCAGACTATCCTTTGAATCCTTGCTTTACTATAGTATTGCTATTGGCCTCAACTAAGTTAACTTACTTTTAGTTTTAGGTTCTCATCTGCAAAATGGAAACAAGACTACCTACTCTGGGCCCAGGAGAGGATAAGACAAGCAGAATGTAAAATCAAAAGCATAATGCTGACACACCTCAAAGTCACATTTGAATGCGTATTATGACCACACACCCTGGTCCAGCTTACCAATTTTTAGCATTTACAATTCATTCAGCAAAAACTATGCTTCAGCATACCTTGAGAACTTCAGTCTCTTCAAATGGCTCTGGATCACAGAAAAGCCAAGCACTTCAAAAACAGCTTGCCCCCATCTTTTTCAGGATAATATAACTCATACCTCAGTTTCCCATTTAGGTTAAGCACACACTTTCAGATGTAAAGTGGGTGAAAAAGCAAACACTTGAGTGGTAGCAAGGAAAAACTGTGGTGGGACATGTATCATTTAGGGCAAGTAAGTCACATCTTGGGGTCAGTGAGAGAGGATTTTGTTGCTTGTGGAATCATCTGAGGTGCTGTAATTTATTTTTAACAAGGAAGTACTTTATCTTGGATGTGGGGTTTGAATGCTGGTGTTTTCACTATGCTGCATTCCCATCTACTATTTACGAACTACTTTATTACTATTTTAGGAACTATTCAGCATTTCATAGAAATGCTAATTAGCACTTAATAGAAAGAATATCAGGTAATTTTATCTATCAACTTAAAAGGGATCCTTCAAAAGGCCAGCACTTAAATGAGCAATCTTTTACATGGATTTTTGAGCAAGAACTCTAATAAACATAACTTTTCTTTTCTCCTGGTTAGGTAGAAAGGTTGGCTGTTCTAATTGCCAACAAAAAACATAAGCCAGACCATACTTTCTTTGCTGTTGTAAAAGCCCTTTATGTTGCTTTCCCAGCAAAATATACTTTCCTGATGCATACACTCTAAATATACCAAATATATCTACTTTGAGCTTTTAGTTAATAAGGCAAGTGCTCATTTAAAATAACCCTTTTTTACTCTTTGCCATAAGTATTAAAAGTTATTGCTTACCTGACTGGCTCCTTTGTTGGTGCCCATCTGGAGACTGATTGTGGTCTGGTCAAAAGGTTTGTCAGTTTGCATTTTGGGATCATAAAGGTGCCTCCTAGTCCCATAGGCTGTCATGCCTGCCTGACTGGCACATTTGTTGGTTCCCATCTTTTAAATTAAAAATAAAATTAGCATTAGTTATCAGAAGTCCACAATATAAACACAAAATTCTGTGGTACTAAAAAGATGGAAAGTGGACTGAGGGTGTAGCTCAGTGATAGGAGTGCATGCTTAATATGTAAAGGATCCTGGATTCAATCCCCCCCCACACACACACACAGATACACACACAATGATGAAAAGATACAACTGATGAGCTCTTGAGCCTAGTCTCTGGTCAAGTAGATACAAACTCTCCTTTATGCTTTTGCAAATAAATTTCTAATAATTTTAAAAAGAAAGTTTTCAAAAAATTCACAGTATCTAGAACTTCATAGCATAATTAACCATAAACTTGCACAATGAAAACACTGAAGGATGTATGTTATTAAAATGGCAGAATAACAAATTCCTCCTATTCTCTGTAGCACAGATAACCAAATTAAGGGGTATCTGCTTTAGTCACAGAAGCAGACAAAAGGCCAGGCAATATGCCTTCCTACTTTAGCTATGGTTTACATAAAACGGAAAGGCAAATGCCAGTCATTGTCTCTGGGAGCTTAACAAGTACTTCTTTAAGTTTCAAAACTGCCAACATTTTCATGGGAAAGGGATCACGTTTTACTCCTTCAACTCTCATACACTAGCCAGAGCAGGAAAGAGGCAGAATGAGGAATCCTAACTCTACCAAGTTCAGAGGAACAATAATTAACTTCTCCACACAGAACTATATGGCTTCAGGACCAACCAGTACACCCTGTTCTACTGGCTGGAAACAAGTTTCTACCGTTCCCCCCCCACACCTTAAAAATAATACTGAATAAAGAAAACCTTTATCACTAAAAGTAAAACCCATTCATTAGAAAAGATTCAGAAAATATATATTAGCAAAACGGAAAAGGAAAAAAATATTATTGTAATACTACCATCCACGCATTTGCTGTAATTTGTGAATGACTTTTAGCTTTTCTAAAAAAAGGCAGGGAGGTGTCTGTGTATATATTTGTAGCGATGCATACAATAAGCACACACATTTACATACAAGAATATGCATGCACACTTTTTAATTAAAAAAAAGCCACACTGATCATAGTATTTTATAACCTAATTTCTTTTCCTTAGGCTATTTGTCAAACACAAGTGTATTTTTACATTACAAGCTCCTTTATGGAGTTATAATTTAACCTACTATTATACTATTTAGAAATTGAGGTTCCAATTTCCCAACACTTATATACTTTATAAAACTAAATCCACCTCACATAGATTCAATTGGGCAGTGCATTCAGCAGGTATGAGAGAGTGAAGCCCATAGTACTTAGGCAATGTTGTTTCTGTGACACTCAGGGGACAATGTGATGAGAAAAAAGACATCTTAACCAAGTATTTACCAAGAATTAAACCAATAACAGGGCTTAGTTGCTGTATGCTTTACTAGGGTAAATAAATGACTCTGGCATTAAGGTTTTGTAAAATTGCTTCATTTGGCTGATAATATTTAGGAATTAAAAAAGTACATTTTCTTAAAAATAATAATATGTTCAGGAAAAAAATTCTTTTCCTAGAGACACCATTTTCAAGTCAGATGACATACCTTAAGTTTCTTTAAACACCATCATCACTGTCTCATAGACTTTAAAGAGATATAAATTGTTTAAACACATTACATCCCAGAAATCCACATTATAGTACTTCTATCTAGGCTTTACTTATGAGAGATTTAACTTTTGCACAGCAAGGATTAATGGCATTGAACAAGTAAGTAACTCAAAAGCAACACCACTTCACTTACCTGCAAACCAATCACACTCTGGCCAGCCTTTAACTTCCCTTCATCAAAACGCCTTGTTTGTTTTTCTGCATACTTAACTCCAATATCAATGGATGTATGGAATCCTTTTGTTTTAGCCTAGGCAGAAATATAGTACTGAGAAGCAACCCTCAGATATTTTGCTGGCAATGTTTTATAGAAATGATATGTCTTACATTTTACAAAAAATGATATGTCCACAGACACAGGCTTCATTTTTGTGAGACCAAACCGAAGGTGAGAAACATATGTAAGACTATTCAGCTGCACTGTCCCCTCTGATCCCCAAGGGCTCTAATTAACCTATCTAGTATAAGGCAGCTGATGTCAGCAGCATTCCATAAAGCTAACAGTTACAGAAGAGACAGCCCCTCTCCACCTGGTCTGAACCCCCAAGGGAGTACAATGATGCAATTCATCACCAATGTATGGGGGATTCTTTTTTAAATGAACATTGAAAGTCATGTACGTACCAGACCTGCTAAAGCCACCAGTGTAGTCTGAACCTGGGTCATGTTTCCATTCTCAAAAAGATCATTTGCTTCAAAAATGTCATGTGGCTTCATACCATATGCCTGAATAGCTTTAATAAAGTTGCCAATATTCTCCAACTACAAAGAAGAAGAGCAAGATATCTTTTAGAACTAAATGTTAACATTTTAAAAATCCTGTTATTGCCAGGTACAATAGCTCACTCCTGTAATCCCAGCTACTCAGGAGGTTGAGGCACTTGGTGAGACATTGTCTCTAAATAAATTAAAATGGCTGGGGATATAACTCATTGGTACAGCACTTGCCTAGCATGCACATGGCCCTGTGTTCAATAACCAGCACCTAAAATAAAAAAAAAAAAGAAAAAGAAAAGAAATCCTAAGTCTATGACTAGTTAGAAGATGCCAGACAGAAAGCTACTTGGCAAGTATTCTTAACCACATACATACTAAGCATAGTGTTCTCTCTCGCTCCCTCTCTCTCTCTCTGGAAAAGGAGTTATATGATGGTTTAATATTTTTAAGGCTTCTAATGGCAAAATCTTCCTTACATATTTTTAAGACTTCTGTCAAAGCTATTCAGACCTGGAATTTTCTTTGTTAAAAGTTACATAATGCCAGGTATGGTGGCACGTACCTGTACTAAGTGGTTCAGGAGGCTGAGTCCCTAAGCAACTTAGTGAGACCCTGTCTCAAAATAAAAAGGGCTAGGGATGTGGCTCAGTGGTTAAGCACCCCTAGAGTCAATCCCTGGTACCAATCAATCAATCAATATGGCTACTAATCTCCTGTTCTCTCATCTCAAAACATACACGGATCAAATAAATTTCCAATGTTACATGTACATTCATGAGTTGAGATCATGTCTGACACAGTATTCTGTAGTCAGTCAGTAGTTATGTTAAATGCCTTGCTTTCTCCTTCACTTATTCTTATGGTCTAGATTGTATTTCTCTGTGTAAGTTGTGTCAAATCCTTTCTAAATGCATACACATTGAATATAGGAAAACTTCTAAGTTAAACACTACTGATATTAGAACCAGTTCAATAAGTAATAATGGAAACCCTTATTTAAATTGCATAAATAAATACAGCCACATGCATAAATTTCTGCTAATATCTCTATTTTAAAATTGTAATAAAAAATAAAGCAACAACAACAACAACAACAAAAAAAACCCTGAAGTTTTCTTCTACATAAAGAGAAACCAACCAGGACAAGAGAGTGCTAGTTTGGCTGTTACCTGAGGCCAATTTAAGGAGGACTCGTTGACCTTCTTCACGGAGCCTGGCTGTAGCTTGTTTATAAGTCTAGAAACAAAAATATAAGTCACCTTACTGGCCACACATAAACAAGGACTGGAATATTACACTGGCTCCCTTAATATCAGTAAAGCAAAAACATTAAACACATTCTCAGAATAACAAGATTTGACACCCTGGACCAGGAGGAAGCAGGGTCAGACCAAAGCCTGCAGAAAGGACCAGAAGAGAAGTGGACTCCTGGAGGTCTAACTTACTCGCAGAGTATGATGCCATCCTTTAGGCCCAGCTGGAAGTTGGTGCCAATGCTCATGCCTGTCACCTCTTCTATCCAATTGCGAAGATCCTCTTCCGCCTGGTGATCATACTTGGAAGCAATCTGAAATACATGTGAACTAACTTCAGAACACCATCTCCAAACTGCTGACTCACAATGCGCTCTGCTTTCATTCATTATCCATCCAGACCACATCTGTGACAGGCAGTAAATTACACTCTAAATAGAGTTCATTGGTGAACTTAATCGACGGTTACAGCTTCAGGAACTAAGCACAAATTGTGAAGACAGTATGATACAAAAATCTGAAGAGCAAGCACATATAGAGAAGCTGGGGCTGAGAGCAGAAAAAGATCCATCAAGATAAAACAGTCCCATTCAAGATGCAGGGCAAATGACAAAAAAGTGACAAGGATTTAATAGTGTGGTACAATCTGCCATCGACCATGGCTTAAACTTTAAAGATTAAGTCATTAATCATCATATTCTCAAAAAGGAAAAACAGATGGGAGAGGATTCTGATGCATGCAGCTATATCACACAGCAACTCAGCTGGCTGAAGCATATCATTCCAATCATTGTGTTGCCTGGAAAGTACTGGTGTTTGCCTTCTATTCAACCTAATACTTGCTACACACTACACACACACACACTTTCCTCAGTACTAACTGTACTTATGATATCTAAATTCTGTTAGTGTAGTTAGTCTCTGTCCTATTAGACTCCTCACAGGAAGGCAAAGCATTCAATTCACTTTTGGTACACAGCACAGTGCCATGACACTCAAACATTTATTAAAACTAAAGAAAATTGGTTAATTTTTACAATAAAGTCAACTTACAAACACAAACACTATGGTATTATTACACATGTTAAAACTACCTGTTAAACACAGGTTTTAAAAGATCCCTTCATAATAAGAATACCACAGAACTAAAATTTTAAAAATATAAATTTTATGAAAAAAAATCATATACTTAAGTTCTTAAGCTATTCCTGCCCTAGAGGCTGGTCAATGAGTTATTAGGAAGAACACAGCAGGGGACAAGGAAAGATCATGTATCATTTGTCTCCATTCAGCACAGGCAAAAGTGCCAACTACATACACATAGGTGAAGCCCAAGGGACAGAGTTCATGGGGGAGTCAACTGCAGCATTTCTGGAAATGGAAATGAACAGAAGAAATGTTTGCTGTCCGTAAAACACAATTAGGTTGGATTACTGAACGAAATGGCCCCATGACATTTGGTCACGAGGAGGCCCTTCCAGCCCCAGTCTAACAAGTCACGCAATAACCACGCACAACTGAAGGAAATGCTTAGTTAGGCTCCTGGTGCCAGAGCGCAAAACTGGAGGCTACTCTCAGGTTCTTTTCAAATGTGAGAACTATGGTCAGCAGGAGCAGGACAGACATTAAGCAGGTGGCCAGCTTACTTTCAAGTCACCCAACAGTGAAAACCAGCACTGAGTCTTAAAAGCAAACTGTCATACTTGATTACAGTCCCTGTTCATGTGGGTCCACAGTCATGATAGCCTAGTTCCCAAGATAAGAAAAATATTCTGTTTCTCAAGTCACATAAGTGGAAGAGTCATGTCCCCCTCTTGCAGGCTCACTATGTGCCTTCACAGGCCCTGGAATGTTATTAGACTACACTTGAGGTTTTCAGTGATACTCTCTCCATCCCGCACCATCAAGAATGAGGTTCTACTCTTGAGATAGAGAGGAAATGACTTCACTAATCAGTGTCATTTAGAGCCAGTTCTTTATCCCCTATAAAACTCACTCCCCCAAATGAGAGAAATGACTGTACAGTATAATGAATAATTTAAACTGTAGATTTACTTAACCAGGAGTACAAAAGGAAACCCAACAAGTTGGTATCCGCCCCCCCCCCC
>NW_026000076.1:4422625-4435190 GCF_001458135.2 Marmota marmota marmota | reverse complement strand
CCCCCCCCCCCCTTTTTTGGGCAGTACTGGGGATTAAACCCAGGGCCTTTCACAACTAGGCCAGTGCTCTATCTCTGAGCTATAATCCCAACCCTTTCTATATTTGGGGACAGGGTCTCATTAAATTGCCCATGCTGGCCTCAAACTTGCAATCCTCCTGCTTCAACCTTCTGAGCAGCTGGGATTATAGGCATGTTTCACCACGCCCAGAAAGTTTATATTTTCATACTAATATAACTAACACTGCAATTTGCATGAATCAAATATTCCCTGGAAGTTAGTTTATAGAAGAGTGCTCAGACACAATGCAAAGCTACCTGATGTGTGGCAATATTCCTGCCCCCTCATATCTTCATTCCCTGAAAAACACTGTATTTTTAAATTTTGTGCAAGTTTGGGTTAAATTGACCTCTGGAGGGGGGATCAACAAAGGGGAGACAGGGATGATTTTGACAGAGATGTACCTTGTCTCTGGTAAAGAGGAAGCAATCACAGATAAATATTCTTGGATAATTCATCTCCTCCAACATATCAAACAAATTCACTTATGTTATGGTACCTTTAGAAAATGGAATAGATATTAAGTTGTAGACAAACTTTTAACTCTTGACTATATTCACACCAGAGTATTGTTCTAGGTGGAGAAAAACTCTCCATATAAACAAGAGGCACAGACAGAAGGGGACAGGCAAAGACAAGAAGGAGAAGCCAGTACGCCTTAAGTACTAGCTCCAGAAGGCAAACTCTGATCATAAGTTGATTTATTTGAATAGTGAAGGAGGCACTCTCAACTAGGAGATGTGTTTCAATAGATCTGAAGAAAGATATAATATAGTCAGGTGAGGAATTCTGCCTTGATACCAGCTGTCTTTGCTATGGACCAAATTTGTCTAACTTTGGATCCAATTCCTGGCTATCTGATAGGAAGGCTGAATTCAATGAGTACACCAAATCCCTTCCTACTCTAACTATCTACACAATTTGGTCAATCATCAAAAATTGTAAGGAGCCATGCATGGTGGCACATGCCTATAATCCCAGCCTCAGGAGGCAGAGGCAGGAGGATGACAAGTTCAAAGCCAACCTCAGCCAACTCAGCAAGGCCCTAAGCAACTTGGTGAGACCCTGTCTAAATAAGAAATAAATAAGCACTGGAGGTGTTGCTCAGTGATTAAGCACCCCCGGTTCAATCCCCTGTACCAAAAAAGAAAATGAAACTTTTGTGAAGAATTATTCTGTTTTTCAAATACAGAAAAATAAAAGTATGTGGCAAGTTGTTTTTTTTTTAATCATGATGGTTTGTATACCAAATAAGGCCAATGTTATTTAACCAGAAAAATATGTATAAAAGCATATTTATATTCCCTTTGTTTAAAATGCATCCAACAGATTTGGTACCATACCCCAAACCACAAAGTGATTACAGACCTGACTCCTAGATCCCAGTGAGAAATTTCCATCTTGCTTTCACAGTTCTCCTCAAGGGAAATACAAAAAAAAAAAAAAAAAAATCAAGTGATGGAGTCAAATGGACCTGCTTCACATCTCAGCCTTAACAATAATGGGTTGTGGAGTGGAGCTCTGGCAGGTGATTCTGACTCTGACACCCGCTACAACACATATGCACAGAAGCAATTCCCAAGTACATCCATGCAAAGCTTGATGCCTGATAAACTAAAACTCAAAACTAGGATTGCATCAGGTTCATAGTATTGTTGGTTTTGACTCACAGTTTCCCTTTAACTAAAGGAGTAACAAAGATTTTTTTCACCCAAGTACCACTAATATTTTTCTAAAAAGTGGAGATTCCTACAGTCAACCTAGCTAAATACTATTGCCTATTAAAATCAAGGGACTGAAGACAATAAAAAAGTAAGCCTTGAGTAGGATATGGGGCATACACTTATAATTCCAGCTACATGGGAAGCCTGGGGCAGGAGGATCACAATTTCAAGGCCAGCCTGGGCAATTTATTGAAACCCCATCTCAAAATAAAAAAAAAGATGGGGATATAACTGAGTGATGAAGCACTTCCTTAGCATGTGGGAGGCCCTGGGTTCAATTCCCGGTATTAGGGGGTAAAAAGGTAAGCTTTGGCTAAGAAAATTTATTCACTAGTTACATCTAAAAAGCTTTCATATTTCTGAAGATAGGGCAGAAAATGATGGTATTTTCTTCCTGTAACAACAACAACAAAATGTTAGCTTTAACAATCTTACACTCATATCTCATGGAAATTTCACTCTAATTTTTTTGAACGGAAAAAAGTCACCCTTTGAGCTGTTTAGTTTATTTTCATCATTCTTCAAGATTTATTTTACCTAAAGTTCTAAAGCTACTTTCTCAGACTTCCAGCCTGAGTCCAAGCAACAAGTCCACAGCAGCCCCTTTGTTTATATGCCCACTTTTCCTTCACAAGTTCTCCACAGAGGTGCCTCCCAACCTTTTTCATGTCAAAGCGTGCTCAACATGTGTGCTGAAGGCTCCTCACTGAAGCTCCCCAACCTCCTCTTATCAAACACCCTCAAGACCAAGAAGATGAAAACCAAGGGAAAGGCCTCAGAGCACTCGATGGGTTGACCATCCTCCCTGTCACTCAGTGCTAGCCTGTTCTGCTCTCACTCCTGTGGCAGTGCCAACTGTCCTGAGGCTTCAGGAGATCCTGGGCTCACCCCAGGGGGCTTCTGGTTTCCTCACAGCCTCTGCAGTTTGCTTTCTCAGGATGGCACCAGTTTGGAGTCATGCTTCAGTTCAAATGCAAATCAGCCATTTCCAGTTGCCTGGCCTTTCTTTAGACCTCCCTCACTTAATCTTTAAGAGCTCTAAAATAACATTAATTTTTAAAGAAAATTAAACAGCTCATAAGAATGTAGAGCAGGCATTCTCAGCAAGCTTAACTTGGGGGTGATACTGACCCTAAATGTGGCCCCAAACTGGTCCTTGTGGATGGTGAAAAGAAAATCAGATTTTATAAAAAGCTTGGCACCCTCCAAATAAAGGAATATTATTCCTTTGTGTTAAATCTGGCAGAGCTGGGAGGCAACTGGGGAAAAGATCTAAATTATGAATTACTCCAGGGGACAGTGATAATGAAAACAAGGATAAGAAAACATTAAGAATAATTAAAACGTACTGGTCTCTCTTCACTTGGTATCCTTTGGCCACGTCTTCCTGACCATGGATATTTTCTATAGCTCATCGCATATTAAACAGCACTGGCATAAGATCCTCTTCAAAAACACAAGTCCCAAGAGCCTGTACTTCCTGATAGTAGGAGACACACCAGATCCCATAAAAAGCCTTCTGGTTACTAAGAAACAGTCTTCCTGGCACTAAAGGGCTTTGACAAGTTTCCTTCTCAGAATCCTCAAAAAGGGAGACACATTAAAGGGAGAAACTAAAACTAAGTTTCAAAAATATCTCAACTACAAATTAAAAAAAAAAAAAATTCAACAACTGACCTGAAACCATGACTCTTACACTGCTTTTTGGTGCTTCTTGGTCTAAGTAGAAAGCATTCAATGAAAATGCCATTCAGTGAAAAGATGGCTGGCATAAGGCAGGGTGATAATTCTCATGTACAAGAACTGTCTGACGGCCTCACTCACACTCAGGAACATTCTAGAGTGGACTGAACAATTAACACTACTTATCATATATCCACCATAGGGAACTGTTCCAGGACCCCAGTGGACCCCCAAATCCACGGATGCTGAGGTCCTTTAAATAAAAGGGCACAGTGTTTACATACAAACTATGCATACCCTGTATATTTAAATCATCTCTAAATTACTATAGAACTTAACATAATGCAAATGCTCTGCACATTTGGCATACTGTATGGTTTAGCAAACATCAAGAAAAAAAAAGGTATGTCCATGTTTTGTATAGACACAATCTTTTCCCTAAGTATTTTGGATTTGTGCTTGGTTGAATTCACAAACGAAGCACCCATGGATATGGAGGGTCAACCTGTATATTCCTTTTCACTGTGTATTCTTATCAAAGAGCTTATTAAAACCTAGAATCACAATTCCAGGTTATTGTCTCTGGTGATTACAATACAGTCTCGAAATCTCAGGAGACGGCCTGGTTTTGAGGCACTAGGATCAGTCAGCATTTTCCCAACCTTTCTAAGTAAAATTCCCCTCAGTTTCAGCATCTTTCTAGTGTCTCCTGGATTCTTCTTGCAACTTCTCTCTCCATTACTAATTCTTTCTATCCTTCATTCATTCAAATGGCTAGTACATACAAGGCATGGTTCAAAGGCAAAGCTCTTGCCCTGAAAGCTCCATTTTAGAAAAGAGATAAAGAAGGTATGTTAAAGAAGTTTTAAAAAAAATAAAGATATTTAAAATAAAGGGAGAAGAGGATAACAGGGGCTAAAATAGGAACAATCTCAAAATAGGTAACAAATAGATTTCCACCTCAATATCAGATTCCCCTTGCCTTCCTTTTTATTATCACTTGTCATTCTTACTACAAGGACAAACATTTCTCACCTACTTAAATATCTCCCACAATAGATCTTATAAACCTTTGCTTTAGGGAAAGGGGGATGTGGTCTTGCTAACTTGCCCAGGCTGGCCTGGAACTTGAACTCAGCCTCCAGAATAGCTGGGATTACAGGCACATGTCAGGCCACCAGGCCCTTTGAAATATTTTTGGGTATTCTCATTGGGGCTACAACAGACTAAAGATTACGTGTTGAAGTCAAATTTCAAAAATCTGTGTTCCCAATTCCATTGAGACCAAAGTGAGTAACTTAATCCTGGTCACCCTATTTCCACCCAGGGAAAAAATGGTGATCATCCCTCCAGGGCCACTACAGGTAAAGGAGCCTATCCCAGCATGTGATACATCTCAGAATTAATACCCTCCCCTTATATTAGCTTAAGAACAGAGGCACAAAGCTTTCTGTTAACGAAATCCCACTACAACCAGTTTACTTTATTGTCTACAATCAAACAGACAAGCTCAGCTGGGATGCCGGTCTTCTCTATGCTGCAGTCCCATGGCCCTTCTGGATGCTCCTGCCTGCTTCTCTGTCTTTGCTTGAACTCTCCTCTCAATTGTCTTGGCATCCCCCACCCCACCACCACTCCCTCTCCCCACCCCCACAGCTGGGGATTAAACCTAGGGCTTTGCCCATGCTCAGCAAGCCTCCTGCCACTGAATATACACCCAGTCTCTCTACTTAGAATGTCTTTGCATCCCAAATTCTCATTTTTTAAAGATTGTTGCTCATGAAAAGGATGAACTCTTTGTTAAAAGCAGTTTTAAATCTTACAGGGAGTGAGAGTATGCATTCTATAGGAAAATCACTTTACATTTGAGACAATGTCAGAAGAGACAGCATATGCATTTCTCATGGTTACTACAGGATCCTAGTCATTCTCTGGTGTGAACATGCTAAAGATATTTGAAAGCCACAGAAAATTTTGCTTATGGCAGGTAAACAAGAATGAAGCTAAGAGCATCTTAGAGTCAGGCCTTTTCTTCAAAGGCATAGCATAACTTCAGATCAAGGTATCTGCACATGGCACCAGCATGATTGTTTTCCTCTAAATACACAAAGTCAGTGTATTAGTCAGCTTTCTGTCACTATAACAAAATACTTGATTAAAAAAAAGGAGGAAAGATTTATTGTGGCTCAAAGTTTCACAGGTTCTAGTCCACAGTCACTGGGCCCTGTTGCCTTTGGGCCTGTGACAAGGCAGAACCTATTGATGGGGAACACAGTGGTGAAAAGTGCTCACTGGGAAGGGAGAGAGAGACCAAGGGACCAGCATCCCAACAAACCCTTTAAGGACACACTCATACTGACACAACTTTCTTCCATTGGGCCCCACTTGCTTAAAGTTCCACCACCTACCAATAGTTTCACAGGCTGGCAACCAAGCCTTTAGCACGTGAGAATTTGGGGGACAGTCCAGCTCCAACCTATCACAGGCAAGCAACTACAAAACACTTGATGTACAAACACTTGAAACGTACAAGAGGTTAAAGTTTTTAAGTAATCTAAAAAGAAGGCTGGTGCAATGCCTAAAACAAATATTTTTTAAAAGTAGGAAAAATGCAAAACAAGGTCAACTTTTGTCTTCTCTCTCTAGAAAATAAGCTTCAGACTATGAAGCTGAGAACATACACTGTCTAAAGTGAATTTTGAACATTCAACTCTAAACAAAGAGGGAATAAGCATGGAGGAAATAAGTCTTCTGAATTCCCAGAAGACTATTAGACTCAGAAATAGTTATAGGATGTGAATGTTGAACAGCTCACTGCAAGGAACCCTGGTAAAGAGCTTTCACAAGAACCCAAGATGGACCTGTTCCCTCTCTACCCCAAAAGCAAGGGTCTCTAGTACTGGCAGGAAAAGAGCCTAGGTGACCTGGAGCAGACTCCTGGGGGGCAAGTGAACAGCAGACTTCACCAGCAGCCAGCAAGGCACACTGAGTATGCCCAAGAACACCTGCCCATGTCCTGTCTTTGAAGTTGGGATGGGTACTTTTGTACTGTTTCCCCCCTCCACCAAAAAGCAGTGAACAGGTATGTTAGATCTGTTCTCTTCTGTTTTGTTAACTAATGAAACTCTGGGGTATAATTACTAAACATAAACTGGGAATCAGAAAGATCTTTAATGTAATAAACTATTCGAAATATATGTAAAATCCTGCCCATGCCTGTGCACAATGGGTACTCATAAGTGAGTTTTTACCCACTGATAGGGTCACCTGACTAGGGAAATGCCTCAGACTCAAAAGAGCTATCTCCTTACAGAAAGAAATCTGCATTTGAATGCTACTGGCATCACATCTTCTTGATCTGCCAATCTAGTAATCTTAGACGGATCAATAAGGACACATTTGTTTCACTCTCTGATAAGAGTCTCCTATGTTTACTGTACTCCTCCAGCCCAGCATAGCAGTCCTCACAGAAGTCGGATCCTTCAGAAACACCAGGTCCACTGAGCTATGTTGAGGTAGGAGGAGCTTGAAGTGATATGGACCAGGGGGAGCCTGGTTTTAGATCTGTTCTCTTCTGTTCTGGTAACTAATAATTTGGAAACTCTGGGGTATAATTACTAACCATAAAGAACCTGGGAATCAGAAAGATCTTTAGTATAATAAATTATTCAAGATATATGTAAAATCCTGCCCCCAAGTTTTAGAAGTAGCTATGTGTTATGGTTTGGATCTGGATTGTCCCTCAAAGGCTCGAGTGTTGAAGGCTTGGTCCCCCAAAGCAGCAATGTTCAGAGATGGAGTTTTGGGGAAATGACTGGATCATGAGGGCTCTAACCTCCTCAGTGGCTTAATAATTTGATGGCATTGCTGGAAAGTGACGTGATGGAAACTGTAGAAGGTGAGCCCGAGTTAAAGTAGTAGGAACTTGAGGTTATGCTATAGGCAACTACATCTTGTTCCTGGCCTCTTCCAGTTCTTCTCTCTCTGCTTCCTAACTGCCAGGAGGTAAGCAGCTTTCCTCTGCCCCCACTTCTGCCATGATGTTCCGCCTCATCTTAGGCCAGGAGCAATGAAGTCAGCCAGCCATGGACTGAAACCTCTCAAACCATATGACAAAGTAAATCATGTGTTCTTTAAGTTGTTTTTCTCAGGCATTTATCACAGCAATGAAAAGCCAACTCACATAATACCCCAGTGAATCGAGGACATTGAAAACATCCCTGCCTTCAAGAACTAATGCTATATTGGTCTGTACAGCTACAAACTCTTTGCTTGTATTATTTGCTTGAATCCCAACATCTCCATGAGATATTCAAGGAAAGCATTATTTATAAAAGCAACAGGTGTGAGAGCGGGATGTGAGCTGTAAAACCTATGCCGCTATTATCACCCTACTTTACAGAAAGGGAAATCCACTCACCAAAGCAAGGATTGGTGCCCTCCCTCTGCAGGAAGATGCCTCATCTGCCTCACCAGGTCCTTACATTGACCAAAGCAAAAGGAATTAGTGCTTTGTAGCCAAACACAGGAAGTGAGTTAACCCCACCATACCTGCTAGGTTAACCGTACCTGTGGCATTACTATGGTCCATTCCGAGAAATGAATTTTAAAAGAGGACACAGACAAACTGACATCAGTTTCTAGAAAAATCAAACTAGGTAGTAAAAGGATTAGAAAAATCAGGATACAGCCCACTAGGAGAAACCGGCTAACCAGAGGTGGCTATATACCACCTAGAAGGAACCTGGAGCGGGTAGAAGAACCAGGCTAACTACCATCTAAATATTTAGATGTAAGCCATACAGAAGTGGGAGTTGATTTACTCTGAATGCCACAGAAGACAGACCCAAATAAACATGTAGAAATTCCAGGGAAATGGATTAAAAGCAAAGAGGAATGAAGAAATACCCTGGGAGCTCCAAAGGAGCACAGGTGGGAGGACGAACTTTGCAAAAGCCTGCTGGAGAATGAATCTGGTAAAAAGGTTGGCCAGTCTTGAGTTTTAGAAATCTGTAAGATTTTGCTGAAAGGACCTAGTTGAAGCCCCATAGCTAAAGTGAATGAAAACAGAGATGCTCTTCAAGTTGTGTTTTCTTTTGTTCCACCATTAGAATATACACCACATTCCTATCTAGAGGTGCCAGCTTTTGGCTGTTGTCTAGATTCCCAAACACTTGATGCTTCAGCAGGACTCTGGGTGCTTGGTAGGACTGAAGTCACTCTGGAACGTGGAGGCTGCACCATTTCAGTATCTTTGGAATGTTCATATATTCATTCCTTATCAATTCTTCAGGAAGATCCTCTGAGTATGGGTCCTGTGACTTGAGGAAGTCATGAAGTCCACCTCACCATTGTGGGCCCAGGAGTCAGCTGTGTTGACCTGGGAAATCTTCCGCATGCCCATATCACTGACCAGTCCATTGCTCCCATCAGCCCACCAGGAAATGGAGTCAGAACACCACACCACTCCCTTACTATGAGCTACATATAGGACAAGTTGGGGTGGGGAGGCCAAGAAGAAAAGGGTCTCACAGCACTTCAGTCAGTCGTGGGTAATTCTGGAACTCCTCTAGGGTACCCAGATCTAGGTCTAAGACCACGAATGCCTTTTTTGCTTACTACAATGGAGTCCATCCATTTGAGGGAGATGGTTTTACACAACCAGCTACAAAGGTGAAACATCTCATTTTAAATGTAGGACAGATGCTACTAGTGGGATTACACAGAAGTCTTGCAAATATATTAACTCTACAAGATAACACCAAATTTTTCTCCACAAAAATTAAAGATATGAAGTTTCCATTAAATAGTAGGATGGAATTTCCTATTTTTAAAATTTGTACTCTGCCTTATGAAATGGCATATAAAGACAAGATACTTTCTGAGGCCTTAAGTAAAGGGCTTTGGGCTTATTTTTATTTAATGGTATCATGTGAAAAAAGATTAAATCAGTGTTAAGGTTCACACACCTGCATGCCACCAAGTCCTACACAAATGCTACCCAAAATAGGTTACATGCATCCTATTGTCTAAGCTTCTTACCCACCAAGACAAATAAATAAATAATAAATTATAAGATTTACAGAGTTCCTGGGGAGAGTGGGGAGCCTGAACAAGGCTCCCTTTTCAGTCCTGAAGCTGGAGAGGACACTGATGAAGCACCCTGCATCAATAGTAAGGGCAACTCCACTTTTCACATGATTGTAATGCAATCTGAAAACATGAAAGAGGAAGGAATGAGTTCCCCAGAAGCACTGTGCCTTCCATCCATGTTATGCCCAACACAAAGGTCTCTAGGAGATGATGTGGCAAAGGCCTTCTATAGACAACCAGGCACCAACATAATAAACCCAGCTTCCCATCCCTTCCACATCAAGAGCCAAGGGAGTCAATGGGCAGAGAGAACAAGTATCCGGGCTACAAAGCGGCCTTCATAGGACTCAGCAGAGAGAAGCTGCAGAGTCAACAGTGTATACACTACATGCAGGCATCAGCCCAGGTCATCTCTTCCTGCTGCTTACCTCATTTGCTCCAGAATACCAAGATCAGGAGCCAAGTAACACCTCCATTTCACATAAGAAGAGGAACACAGCAAGGCAGAGGACACATTCTATTTCCATTAGTTCTGCGTTTCCACAGTCCTCTTCTTTACCTCCCCCTGCTAACCCTGTTCCTCTGCTCTTTGCTCCTACCCTGTCTGTACTGAGCCCTTCCCTTTACTGACTCTCCTACAGGCCCAGGCTAACCCATCTGGACCTGCTGCTAGCCTCAAACACGGACCTGCTTCTCTTATGTCATGCCAACTCCTTCCATTTCCTCATTTAGTATTCCTTCCTAACACTCTGGAAATCTGTTCCATTGAAGACGATCTCTCAAAAGGTCACCAGTGACTGCTCAGCAGACACCTCCAGTAACCCGTTTCCAGTCTCCTGGCCTCCCTGCAGCACCAGTGCTTCCTAGGGGGCCCCTCCATCTCTTCTTTCCTCAGCCTTTTGTTAAAGGATACTCTCTTGGGGCTTCACCCTCTGGCCTGCTCTCTCCAGATTAAGTACCCTTTTTCTCTTCCCCTCAAAAGACATCAATTCTCCCTGAGCTCTGGCCTAGGATTAAAATGGTTAGGAAAATGGGCTCTGGAAACTGCTTCCTTGGGTTAAAAATCTGATCTCCACTGTATACCAAGTTTTCTCTGCTATAAACCAGACATCACTAATGGCACTCACATGGCAGGGTTAACTCATGTACTCTACTAAGAACTTGGTGAGTATCAACACTGTCCTATCTATGCTTCACTGGCCATTTCTAACCAGATACTGGAAAGATTTCCTCCTTCAAATTGAACACAACTGTCTCTAAGTATCAAGGAGAGATTGGATCCAGCACAACTTTCCCAGGAAAACCAAAATACACAATGCTCAAGTCCTTTACCTAAGGCGGTAATTAAAATAGTATTTATGCTGGGTGCAGTGGTGCAGTTTGTAATCC
Source organism: Marmota marmota marmota (assembly GCF_001458135.2). Taxonomy (NCBI): domain Eukaryota; kingdom Metazoa; phylum Chordata; class Mammalia; order Rodentia; family Sciuridae; genus Marmota; species Marmota marmota. The sequence goes on along the minus strand of NW_026000076.1, from coordinate 4,424,241 downwards.
CAGTGGTTCCAGAGGCTGTGGTAAGAGGATCACGAGTTCAAAGCCAGCCTTCTTCTCTTTCCCCTCAAAAGACAGCAATTCTCAAAGCCAGCCTCAGCAACTTAACAAGGCCCTAAACAACTTAAAAAAGCCCTGTTTCACAATAAAATAAAATAAAATAAAAAAGGGCTGGGGATGTAGTTCAAAGGTAAAGCATCTCTAGGTTCAATCTCCAAAACCAAAATAAATAAATAAAAATAGTATTTCCACATGACCTCTGTACATGTACGCTAAGCAGGTGCTTGACTTCTGAATTCCATTTAGCCTCCCTCCCCTATACTTTAAATTATTTCTAGATTACTTATAATACCCAATACGATGTAAATGCTCTATAAACATTTTTATCTTTATCTTATTTATTTTTAATGTGGTGCTGAGGATCAAACCCAGTGCCTCATGCATGTGAGGTAAGTGCTCAACCACTGAGCTACAAGCCCCTCTATAAACATTTGTTATACTGTGTTGCTTAAGGAATAATCAGGGGGAAGTTAGTACATTTAAAAATTATTATTTTGTTTTTAATATTTGCAATCTGCATTTGGTTGAATCCACAGATGTAGAACCTTCAAAGATGGAGGACTGACTATATGTCATAAAAGCCAATTACTCCAAACTGTTTGGTTGCCATTTTGATGCTGCCTTAAGCTTTCCACTTTAAGAACTATTTATATTATCAAATAATCTATAAAGGAGATAACCTCACCCCTTCCCACTGCCAGCTCCCACATAAGTCTGATAGAGGTGAGATAGAGCAGGGATTACAGATGTCAGTGACTCAAGGCATTATAAAAAAAAACCAAAGCAAGAGACTTAAACTTTGACAAGGCCACTTGGATATAATTTTGGACTTTAAAAAAAAAAATCATCCAAGGAGATCTTTCTCCTCTTTCACATCCTTGATAATAATTATAAATAGATTTTTCAAAAGAGCAATTTGATAATACCTAATGACACCTAAGTGTTAGGTCCAGAATTTTGCACATAAGTACTTTGAAAGAAATATCCACCAATAGGGATGCAGTTAATAAATGCTGAAAATTCAAACAGATTGTAATTCTGTTTCTAAAATGATTGATAACTCAGTTATACAAGTGGTTGGGGTGGGGGTGAGAGAGAGAAGATTTTTTCTTTCTTTCTTTCTTTTTTTTACATTTTGGCACTGTTTAAACTTTTTACAACAATATTCCATTCACAAAATGATGATACAAAGAAAGATTTTCATAAGCAAGGAAGATGACAGGCAGAGGTAACCTATCCAAAAATTGTAGGCTCAGCAGGAATCTGGACCCAGATCTGGCTCCAAAGTCTGACTCTTTTCCACCACTGGCTGCTCCCCCCACCCCCATCTCCATCCCCACCAAACCCCTGTAGCCCTCTGCCCAGCCTAGGCAGGAACTCCACAACTGTGCCATATGCAAATCTTAAGAACAACAAGCAGGGAGAGTGGCCTGCTTAGGCTCTGTGGCTGAGCAAAAACTCCTTTTCAATTCATGAAGAAATTAAGGGACAGCAGATCCAAAAACACCTCTAACTACTGGGGGCGGGGGGGGGGGGGTCGGGGGGCGGCTGAGTGGAGG
>NW_026000076.1:4414495-4422600 GCF_001458135.2 Marmota marmota marmota | reverse complement strand
TGGGAGGATCCCTAGGAAGTTAGAGACTAGCCTGGGCAACATAGTGAGACACTGTTGCAAAAATAATAGTAACAATAAAGTGGCTACCACTGTTGATACATAGTATCACTGTGGATACTTTGAACATGTACTTATGAACATGTTGCCAAGTTAAAGAGCACTGATTCAGCCCACCTGAATCTGCAGTCTCAAAGGTCTTTGCCAGCATGGTTCAAAAGCTCATAAGATTATTTGGCAGAGATGTCTCAGACTAACCCCTCTAAAAAGTAGCCTCCTGCCACATAGTTGGAAGATTCTGTAAGACCAACTGCAGGAAAGGCTGTTCCACAACCTATGAAAAGATAAAGAGAAGGGGAAAGAGATCAAGATCAAAGAAGAAAGTTAAAAATGAAAAGCTGGCCAGGCAAGGTGGCTCACACCTGTAATCCCAGCAGCTTGGGAGGCTGAGGCAGGAGGATCACAAGTTTTCAAAGCCAGTCTCAACAACTTAGCAAGGCACTTAGCAACTCAGCAAGACTGTGTCTCTAATAAAATATAAAAAAGGGCTGAGGATGTGGCTCAGTGGTTGAGCACTCCTGTGTTCAACTCCCAGCATGCGTGCGCGCATACACACACACACACAAAATGGTTGGCTGGCAAAGTACATGCCCGTGTGTGTGAACACAGTGGGGAGTGAAGGGTTTTTAATACAACATTCAGGTCTCTGAAGTAAGGTAAGGGTAAACCAGGACCAAACTTCAGAGCATTCCATTCAGGGGAAGGCATCTAGCCACATGTGAGCTGAGGAGCAGCCCAAGGGTTCCAGCTCTGCTGCTTTGGGGCAGGGACCCCCAAAAGCTCACAATATGAGGTTTCCTGTACACGTGTGCTTTCTATACTTGATCAGTAGTGTGATATAATTGTTGTTGCTATTTTTGCATTCAAAGTAGAATCACATGTTTGAATTAACCAACAGTAAGAGAGATTTGCCACACATGGAACTCATTATTTTCTCTCCTATTTCCTCCCACGTGAAACAAAAGGAGAGAGGAAAGTGCAACAATGAAGCTTATACTATAGCCACTGGTGCAGCCTGTGCAGCACCAAGGAGGGCTGAGAAGCTGCGGATAAAGAAGAAGGAAAGACCAGTGTCCAAAGATTCAGAGAGGAGAAGAAACAAGGCAGGAATCTCAGTCAGTTCAGTCCAGTTATTTCACAGCTACTTTTCCCTTAAAAAATTCTTAAGGAGAGACAGGGAAGTAACTATCCATGCTTAGGTTAGGACTAGCCAGAAAAGTTCTTGCTAACACAAAGGGATTCTACAATTTCCCCATCTTCCCAGAGACTGCAGATGCTGTAACTAAGAGTCACAGCCACACCCTAAAACTTCCCAGTCCTAGGGGCAGAGAGAAGATACAGAGGAAACTCCCTCCCTGCCTCATGAAGGCAAAGCAGGAATGTACTCTCTAACCATAGAGTTGCTTCACAGGCATTGAGGTAGAGACTTTAGCTTCATAAAAACATTTAAAACTGAAAGCTTCCAGTAACAAGCAAGATGCAAACACTTAAAGGTACAAAAAGTTTACCAGTGAGCTGAGAAGGAAAACAGCCCTATATAATCAAGATATGAAAGATTATCTTGTTTAAGAGGAATCAACCTTTTAGGAAAAAAAAAAAAAAAAAAAAGCAGAAGATTACCATGCCCAAATCAAAGACTCAGGCTTTATAGAAAGTTCCATTTGTTAAGGGCAATGTGGACAGAAGGGAGCACTAGCAGAGATCCTGGGATTTCACTGTGAAATGCATCACAAGCTGTCAGGTAGTAAAGTCCTGGATAAGGACACCAAGGGCAGATCACATTCCTGACACAAAAGTGAAACACCATTGCACTGGTCCTCTACCTGCCAGAAGCCTCAATCAGATACAACAGATCTGAAAATGAATGTTCAGCTTCTGGAGATAGCATCAATAATTGCAAGATAAACATAGCTCAGAAAACAAGACAAAACCTATAAGCAGAGAGCCAGCCAGCCAGCCAGCAAAGTTGAACAATGGTTATTTTTATATGATCTGCATTTTTGGTTCCAGGCATTACTCTAAACACTTTGAATGAATTACATTATCTGTTTCTCCCAACAACCCTGTCAAGGTGAGCATTACCATATATTCATTCACAGATGAGACACACACAGGTTGTCACTGGCCCAAAGACGACATTAAGACAGAACCAGGATTCCCACACAGTGACTGTGTTCCTAGCCACTGACAAGAACAATGGATGAGGGCAGCCATAACATCTTCCAGTTCACAGGGATTCATATGGTGATGGTGGTGTGTGTGTGCATTTTGCAGTACTGGCAACTGAACCCAGGGCACTTTACCACTGCCCTATACCCCAAGCCCTTGTTAAACTTTTTTTGAGACAAGGTCTCACTCAGTTATCCAGGCTGGCCTCAAATTTGCAACCTTCCTGCCTCAGTCTCTCTAATAGCTGGGATTACAGGTGTGCTTTATTTTCATAAAGCTTGCAAGATATGTTTGCATTTATTACAATGAGGACCTCAAAAACTGTATAAGCCTGAGTCTGCCTGATTTCTGCTCCAGAAGTCTTTAACAATAATCTAAAGGTACAAGAAAACATGATTAACAGTAAGAGTTCACTTATAGCTAGAAAATGTGTTCAGAATTAAGGAAAACCAACACACAAGCCATAGGAGGCTAATGTCTAGAATAAAGGAGAACCTGCCAAAAATTCTAAGGACAAGCTTTCTTCCACCACCACCTAGCTAGCCATGATGAAAAGGAATGTATAGTATTTGCTCACTCTCCTTGATAAAAGGGTAAAAATATATTGAAAAAACAAACAAACCCATTCAATTGTGCTTTTTTTTAAAAAAAAAAAAAGTCAGATAATATCAATCATAGCTCATTATTAAGTGGAGTGGGTAGATTGGGGGTGGGTAACCACTCACTAATCCTCGTGTTACCACCTGAAAGAGAAACAGGCATAGGGGAAAAAAGAGTATATTATCTCTGGCGGATGGTAGTATCGGGAATGTCTTCACTGTGAAGCCTATTTCTGAAATCTATCTAAAAAACTGGATAGAGGCAGAGAGTATAATTTCCACAAAGCAGGGGATACAAAAAGCTGTAGATCTCAGGACACTAGAGCACAAGGATCCTCATTAAAATTCCAAAGTCTGAATGAGTACTAGAGGAAGCATGGCACCTCTTCAAATGTCAGCAAAGTGTATATTCTTTATCTGCTTTGATCAAAACAGGTTAAAAAATAAATAAACAATAACAACAAAAAAAAAAAAAAAAAAAATCCCAAGCAGACAAGCTCCAATGGCCAGTCTCTGCCTGGAGCAAAGATCCTGACCTGGGAAATCCCTTCTCTGGCAGTCCTCTGGGAGACTGCCTTGCAGAAGGGCCCTCCACCACTTCTCCCTAACTGAGGAGTCTAGGAAAGAACCCATACAAATGAGCAACAAAGACAGAATTATCAGTGATAAAATGTCAATGTAATCTTAAAATGAAATGCTTAAGAAAAACAAACTAAAAAAACTAAAAAACTAAAAAAACTAAAAAAAAAAAAAAAAAAAGAAAAACAAACTATAAAAATTATTGTGACCAGCAAAAGTATCTTACATACACTATAGAATCGTCTTATGCAGAATACTTTAACAGGGTTAATTTTTAGTTTCTAAAGATCTCAAATTCCTTTCATGGTAAATAAAGCCATTAAATCAACAAATGTTTATTGAGCAACTACCATGTGCCAGATTATATTCTAAAATATAGACCTTGAAATATATCAGTGAGTATCTCTAGTGGAAAGAGATGAACAATAAACAAAAACATTTTTTAATTCTATGCACTTTTTTAAGGATACTGGCACTCCACCTTAAGATATAATTTATAGCTGGAGTCACTTTGTGTTTACTCTCACTTTCAGCTGTGCAGACAGCTGGGAGTACCTTGTACGGCACCAGTTTATTAATATAAATGGAACACTTACTCTATGATTGTTTAACTTGTTCTTCAATGACTTAATAGTTGAGTAATATGTCTTCCAAAGTGGTTTTCAGGTGGTTAGGAATATAATTTTGTAACCAACAAGGTTCTGCAAGCAGCTACTTTGCTCAAATAAGATATTTCATGTGAACAGAAGACTGTAAGAATGTATAATCCAATTTCATTTTTTTTTTAACACTTCAATTAGCCTCCTCCCCGAAAACATACTGAGGAAAGGCCATTTGAGGTCCCCTGCAAAATCCTTTCCACCCCAATTTATTTTCTCTACTTTCCCTGAGACCTATAAGAAGAGTTCCTGTAACATTGGCCCTGACTGGTGAAGGTATGCTTCCTTGCATCTTCAATTTTCGGACATACCCTGACTCCAACATTTTGTTTACAGCCAACTGTCAGGAAATGTTGTGCTTCTCCTGAGAACATTTTACATTTTGTTGTTATTGTTGTTGTTTTTATAGCTGATTAGGCACAGAGCTGATTCTTTTTTTGTATTTAGGCCCCAAGAAGCATTTAAGGGCCTGGCTCAACTTTCATGATATAAAGCATATCACTTTATGAGTATTTTCATTCTCCAAGAAATGATCTGAAAAGCTTCTACTCTCTCCTTGGTCTTCTACGGTACTTTGTAGATTGTAAAGTTATTGGTCCTTTTGTTGTTGTCTTCTTTTGTAGTTATTAAAAGAGACTTTGTACATATTCTAGGTTAAAGGAATCAAGTTTCTTGGACTGGTTTCAACATCTTCTTGCTTCATTAAAAAAAAAATAGTTAATTTGTATGTTCAGCTAGATATCATCAACTCAACCAGAAAAATGTCTCAGGTTTAAAGATTTTTCCTGAAATGATGTTGATTAAAAATATTTAAGATCAAAGCCTCCTTTAATTTATTGATGAACTGCTTTCACAGCTAAACTGCATGAAGATCAAGGCTTATTAATATAAACTGGACCCTTAGAGGTGGCAGAGACAAATCCAATAAGTGTAATACTGAAACTAATTTTCCATTACTGAGTTATTAGTTACAATACAGCAATTAAATAACTTAAAACTTAAGTCAGGATGCATCTCAACAATGCAGTGATTTGGAGGTGGTAACTATTTTTCTCCCCATTTTACAGTTTGGGAAACCAGATGACCATAAACAATTTACCAATGCCATACAAGGCAGTAAGTTGGGGGGTGGGGGGGTCCAGAACCCACATTTGCTTGATTCAAAGTCTACTCTACATTGCCTCCCCAAGATGTTTATGCTTGTTTCCCTCATTAAATGAGGTTTTTAAGAAAAATAAGTCTGACATTTAATCAACACATGAATTATGCAATAAACAAGCAGCAAGAAGGAATTGAAAGGTGCCCAAACCAAGCAACGTCAAAGTTTATGTTTCTATATAGCCACTCTTTTATCCAACAGTCCTAAACCATTAGTTGAAATGCAACACCTGACACAAAAGCGTAGCAAGCATGGATATTTGGTTTCCATTGCCCAGATTAGAAATAGCACTACACAATTAACCACAATATCCAGAAATGACAGGTGTACAACCAAAATAGGGAGAAGGGGCAAATAACAGTGACTTGTGGTAGAACAAGTCTAAGTCCTTCACTAAACTAAGACATAGTTTTTAGGATTGAAATTCTTAGAGTATTCCAACTTTGTGATCCTGAGCCCATCACACCCTTTCTGAGCTTCAGCATCCTGATCTGTAATGATTCAGGATAATCCCAGCAGTACTCCCCACCTCACAGGGTTGCTCTGCTGTTAAGATCAAAAGACTTCCTATGAAAGGATACTGTATGAAAGGACCACATTAATGAAAGGGGTTATTAAAAAGTGGGTTTGGTGCTTAAAGGGATAATCCCACAGCCTTTATAACTAATTTTTCCAAAGGTTCGGGAAACTGAGGTTTTACTGTTTTTATTCTTTAAAAACATTTATAATTATAGTGATCTAGCCTCAGTCTGTGCATTTCTTAGGGGTCTGCTCAGTAAGAAGTAGAAGGGCAGAAGCTGCTACCTTAGTCAGCAAAAAGAAGACTAATTTGGATATTAATATCCAAGAAGTCAGTCATCTGAAGGACAGCCAAAGTTATCAGTACCTTATTTACAATACAAAGGTAAAGAGGCTTAACTGCTCCCAGTTGGAAAATCACTAGAGGAATTAAAATTAGTGTATACACGGAGTGAGGGGATTGCATCCAACACTTTAGACATGCTGATTTCCTCAAAGGTTTCCTAAAGTTGGTTTGTAAACTTTGTTGCTAAGTATTGAACCTTCCTACCAAAGTTTTCAGCTGATGAGGTGATGAGGTTAGTACTCAATCATAAAAGAACCACTCACAAAACAGTTTAGAAAAAAATGTTTTCTAACATGGGCAACATATTTGAAAAGGTAAAACAACTAAAGAATTCAACTTTATATACACGGGACTCAAAAATCAACTCCTTGTTCCAAAGATTGTTCAAAATCTATTGGCTGATTAGAATGCGGGAGAGAAGATTCACAATTCTTGCTTGGGTTTGACAACGGTGCGCTTCGTTACCTCTTTGTAATTCACACCGCGGACACGGGCAGCCCTGGGATGTTACAGCTCTGCCAACGCCAGCCAGAGTATTCTACCAGCGGTGGGACGGTGCGGTGGCAATCCTGACATGCCTGGGCTCCCGGGAGGTTAATGGGAATTAAACCACAGCAGCCCTCCTTTGTGGCGCTTTGGCCGGAACAGCAGAAAGAAGACAATGAGCGGTCTGTGCGCAGTTCCACGCCGATTGGCTAGTCTCTCCCCCCAGAAACCCCTTATGTCATGGGCTTGGAATGCAGGCAGGGAGGAAGGAAGGAGAGGATTTGGGGAGGGGGACGCCTCTCATCTCTTTCCCAGGCCAAAAGTCCCAAAGATAAACCCGACGCATTCTTAGGCTCAGAGGCAAAGCTGAGTGTCACCAAATCTCAGACACTTCAAACTATAACCCGTTTCAGCAAATAAACCCTTCACAAAAGCAACCCACAAATATACTCTTTGATATCTTCGACAGTCTCTGGTACTACAAACTTCTCGGGGTTTTACAAAAAGTCTCAAGTCTACAGCAGATACCACTCCCAAAGCAGCGCTCTCAAGGCTTTGTCTCGGTTTTCTGCAGAAGAAATAATTTGCCCCAAGGTATATGGATCGGCTCCCGATCTTCTGAGGGGCCCAGGGGTCTACGCTAAGCTCAGGTCTCCCGCCCCAGGAGATGGCGAGGAACAATGAGAGGCCCCCTTTGGCCACGTAACCGGCCTAACTTCGCTCAAGGCACAATTCGGTGGGGAAGGAGGGGGTCGAGGTGGGAGGAGGCACAGGGTCCGAGCGGACGGTGGGGGAGCCAGCGGCTGCAAGCTGGGTCCCAGGAGCGCGGACAGGCCCCGCCTAAGAGCGAATGACCACGCAGGAGCGCCCTCTTCCCAAAGGGGCGCAACCTACAGCCACCGAACAGCCCCCGCAGCCAGAGAGGCCGGCGCTGCGGGGTTCCAGACACCCGGGAGCCCACAGCCCTCCGCTAGTCCCGGCCCTCGGCGCAGGAACAAAGCCAGGAGAGAGCCCGGGAGCCAGCGCCTGGGGACAGGACGCGACGGGAACACCAAGCAACTCTCAGGCCGCCTTGACGTCCCCTCTCACGAAGCCAGAGGGCCAAGGCACTCCGGGCGACTCACGGCCCAGCGTCGTCCCCAATTGGTGGGGTGCCCCGGGCAGGGTCTCACCACCCACCCGTCCCGGGCATACCTTGTTCTTAACCTCGGCCGAAAGCCCGTAGGAAGGGCCCTTGTTGAAGTGGGTCATGGTGATTCGGATGGCGGGAAGAGGCTGCGTCGGGGTTCGGAAGTCTCTCGCACTCGGCTTCCCCGCTCTTGGCCCGGAGAAGTGGCCGCGAGAGAGATGCTCAGATCTCGCTCCTTTGGGCCGCGAAGAAGGCGCCCGGACTCGACGGTGGGGCGCGGGCGGTGCCTCGCAGACTCGGTCGGGCTGGAGCCTCCGGGTGCGCTTCAGAGTCGCACTGGCCGCCTCTCGCTGCCGGCACCGCAGCTCCGCACGCACTGCCCCCAGCCTGCTCCCCGCGGGCT
>NW_026000076.1:4376803-4414470 GCF_001458135.2 Marmota marmota marmota | reverse complement strand
CCCCGCCCCAGCCCTCACGCCACCGAGGCCCACGACGAAGCGGCTCCTCCTCCTGGCCCTGCCCCGCGGGCTGGAAGCGGACGCTCCTCCGCCCCCGCGCTTGGCGCCTGGGGCTTCCGAGCCGCGGTGGTTCACAGCAACTTTCAGGCTTCCGCTGCTGTGTTGGGGGGGCCTCGGAGCTCAGAGGTAACCCACCCCGACTGGCCCGAGGCTGACCGCCATCCCTGTCTGCCTCCTCTCGGGATCCCAGCAGCCCAGATGGAAGAAGGCAGGGTCCCTCCGCAAACACCAAGAACAACCTCGGAACCCAGATGCCAGAAAAACGGAGGCCCTCCACTGAGGGCTTGTTCCTTCCTCACCTGGCCGCCTCCCACACCTGTTGGTCTGACTTCAGAAATGGTCAAGGTTCTTGGCCAAATTTAAGCTGGAAAATGTGCAAAACCTGGGGCTTTTCAGGTCCTTGACATCAGGGGACCTCTTTGAATCAGGAGTTGATTGTATGGGAACAGATATTCTTTAATTCAAAGGAGCGCCTCCTTTTTTTTTTTCCCCCCCCTACCCTCCCTTTCTTCTGATCCGGAACTCATTTGATAGATGAGGAAGGGAACAGAACACTCAACTCTGGCTTGTGGGCATGGCACTGTATTACACTATATGTCTGCTGAAGATTATCCAATTAACTTGCCCCAAAGTACTATTAGGTGGTCTTCGTACCCGTTTTAGAGGTGAGAAAGTTGAAACTCAGAGACCCCCAAGTATCCAGGTCAAATTCTACCACCTCCAAAACTTCACTCACTTCTTGCCATTGCTTTTTTGTGCATACCTAGGGCTGGTTTCATTTCTCTGAATCCTAGGGTGAGAGCTTTGTTTGCCAAATTCCAGCTGACGTGACAAAAGAGATCACCGTACCAGGTGTGGCAACCTGCTTGAAAACAGGAACCCAAATATCTCGCCATAGTCAAGCCATCCTGGAATAGAAATGAATAAGGCAGATTGAAAAGGAAATGTACAACACTGCTAATTAACTTTGTAAGAGTTTTCCAATGACTTTGGGAGATAGAACTTGAGGGAAGAGGGAGGAAGCAAATAAAGAGAAAAGTGAAATGCTTTATAAATGATTGGCTAATTGAGTCTGGAGGTAGTAAGCATAATTAGGGCATTCTTTCCACACAAAGATATCACAATTGACACACTATTTGTGGGGCAAGCAGTTTGGGCTGTTTTTCCAGTAGTGTGACAGTGGCTATGTGTCATTCATAAAACCTCACCCACTTTTCTTCAATACCAGTGTGTGTGAGAAATGGCAGAATCCAAATTCTGATCACAGTCCCCAACCTGTAAAGCTTCCAGCTGCAGCAAAGTAAGTCTGACACCTTCTGTTCCACCACAACAGAGATGGAAAGCACTGTCAAAATCATTGTAATCTACCTAAAAGTTATTCCTTACAGTATGTTCAAGAACTGTATTCTGGCTTGAAAAACACAAATTTTGTTTAACAGGAGTTATCATTTAAGAAATAGAGTTTCAGGGGCTGGGGTTGTGGCTCAGCCTTAAAGCGCTCACCTAGCATGCGCGAGGCCCTGGTTCGAACCTCAACACCACATAAAAATAAATAAACAAAATAAACGTATTGTGTACAACTAAAATAAAAATATTTTTTAAAAAGAAATAGAATTTCAGGTGGAGATGATGAAAAAGTTCTGAAGATGGACATTGGCAGTGGTTACACAATGTGCTTAATGCTGCTGTACACTTTAATAGGAACATTAATATTTGCTACATTTATTTGGTCAATTATTATCCTCCCCAAGGTACTTAAAGTACTTTCTGACATTAGTATTGAAACGTATTTATTGTTGGCCCTATTGGATTCCACTAATGGTCTTGAGGCTTCCTTCTTCTAGTTTACCTCATTGCATAGGAAAAAGTAATGCTATGTTTAAGATAAAATGAGAAAGGATTTTAAAACTGGGGACAATTGCTAAGAGCCTTATTGAGATATAATTGATATATAATTATCAAAAACTACACATATTGAAACTGCATAATTTGATACACAAATACATATACACACCTGCAAAACCCATTATACAATCAATGGACATACCATTTACCCAAAAGTTTCCCCATGTAACCCTTTCCTTTTGCCCCTCCTTGCAACCATGCCTCACTAGGCAATCATTGACATGTTTTATGTTCCTATACATAATACCATAGAGTTTTACATAAATGGAATCATTCGTTGTATACTCTTCCCTATCTGGCTTCTTTCACTAACAAAATTATCTTGAAATTCACACGAGTTGTAGCATGTATTATTGGTTAATTTGTTTTCATTACTCAGTAGTATTCTATCATAGGGATATACAACAGTGTGTTTATTCATTCCTTTGTTGATGAACATTTTGATGTTTACATGTTGGGGCTATTATAGATACATGTGCCTTGACTTATGATGGGGTTCTATCCCAATAAACCCTGGGGCTTCCTAGACGTGGTGGTTCACATCAACTTTCAGGCTTCCGCTGCTGTGCTCGGGGCCCTCAGAGCTCATGGTAAGTTGAAAATATCATAAATTGAAAAGGGTTTTGATGCACCTACTGAACACCCCGGTTTAATAACAGTACACTGTAGAACATCTATCAGTTGCTTACCCTGGGAATCATATGGCTGACTAGGAGCTGTGGCTCACTGATGCTGCTGAGCATCAGGAAAGTATATCACACTGCGTATGACTTTCCCAGGAAAAGGTCAAAATTCAAAATCTGAATGTACTGTTTTTACAGTACATATCACCACCATAAAGTTAGAAAGTCATTAGAGCAAACCGTTGTAGGTCAGAAATCATCTGTAAAGCCACTGTAAACATTCATAGGCAAGATATTGTATGAACATATACTTTCATTTCTCTTGGATAAATAGCTATAAGAGAAATGACTGGACCATGTGAGAAGCATATATTTAACTTTTTAAGAAATGCTTATCTTTTCAAAATTGTTGTACCATTTTATACTCCCACCAGCAAGTAGGAATCCAAGGTCCTGTACGTCTTATCCTAGTGAATACCAGGCATGGTCAGTCTTTTTAAATTTAGTCATTGTAATAGATGGAGAGTGGTATCTCATTATTGTTTTAATTTATATTTCTCTAATAAATAATGATGTTGAACATCTTTTCATGGGCTAATTTGCTGTTTTTTCATGAAATGTTTAAGTCTTTTGCCCATTTTTATTGGGATGTGTGTTTTCTTAATATAGTACATATCTTTTATCTTATCACTGTCGAGACAAATATATGAAATCCTGACCAAATTCTAACAATACAGTGTTATGAGTAAAATAATACCAGCATGTGGCAAAATAATCTTAAGTATTTTCATGGGAAGTTTCCTTAATATGTTGAATACTTCAGATTGAAATAAATGCTCTTAAATAAATCAACTCTTCCAAATTCCCATTAATTAAATGCAAGTATTGGAGAATTGTGAGAAAGTATTCTGTCACAGATACAAATCTGTGGATGATATTTTCATATCCCTTGCCACCAGGATAATAGTAACAAATGTTTGGTTGATTACACTGTGTCTTAACAAAAGTACCCGAGACCAAGTAATTTATGAAGAATAGAGACTTCTTTATTTCACAGCTCAGGAGGCTGGGAAGTCCAACAGTACAGTGTCAGACTCATGGTGCCAGCAGCATCAGTACATGGCAGAGGGAACCACATTGCCAGCAGAATGTGTCCACTCAGGTCTCTAATCTTCTTCTTATAAAGCCACTAATGTCACCACAGGGTCCCCAGCCTCATGACTTTCTCTAATCCTAACTAATTTTCTCCCAAAGGCCCTACCTCCAAATACCATCAAGATATAAATTTATTTCCAATACATGAACTTTTTTTTTTTTTTTAACCAGGGATTGGAACCACGGGTACTTAACCACTGAGCCACATCTCCAGCCCTTTTTTAATATTTTATTTAGAGACAGGATCTCGCTGTGTTGCTTAGGGCCACACTAAGTTGCTGAGGCTGAACTTATGATCCTCCTGCCTCAGTCTCCTGAGCCACTGGGATTACAGGCATGTGCCACCACACCCAGCATACATGAAATTTTGAGGAACACGTTCAAACTATAACACCAAGTAAATCCACAATGTCCAAGAATTACAAAGACCTAGAAATTGATCAGCTTTAACAAAGGCAGAGGAGAGCTTAGAAAGTTCAGAGACCAAGAGACTTTTAAGTACCTGCTGTGTACTAAGCATTATGGGTGGTGAGATTATCACCCAAACAGAGACATGGAGACACTTTTCAAAAAAATTTTTTTTTAGTTGTTGATGGACCTTTATTTCTTATTTATTCATACATATGCAGTCTGAGAATCGAACCCAGTGCATCACGCATTCTAGGCAAGTGCTCTATCACTGAGCAATAACCCCAGCCCAACAGAGACACTTTTGAGAGTGAAAGAGGCACTATTTTGTGTGAGCAATAAGCACTGGGGACTCAATCCAGGGATGCTTTACCAATGAACTACATTCCCAGTCCTTTATCATTATTATTATTTGTAATTTTTAAGACCGGATCTCACTAAATTGCCAAGGCTGGCCTCGAACCTGTGATTCCTCCTGCCTCAGCCTTCTGAATAGCCGAAATTACAGGCATGAGTCAACTCCCCCACCAGGAATAGGTGCTAATGATAATATCATTTTGAGTGTCAGGCAGTTCAGATAAAACCCTATAAGGAGTGCTCACTTTCACCCTCAAAAGAGTCCTTGTTGAGATGATCAAGCACTTAGTCACCCCGCTTATAAGCATCGCTCATAACAACCCTGTCATGGTGAATATTAACTATGCCCTTTTTATAATAAAAAAAAATTACAATTTAATGAAGAAGGATACACAACTTGGCCAAGGTAAGATGAATAACAGAGAGCAGAATTGGGATTTGAAACCAAGATGATTTCTCAAAAACTAATTTCCCAAAGCCCTGAAGAATCTGAAATCACTTTTTTTGCGGGATAATGCTCAATGGAATTCATTATTAAAATGCTCCTTTCTTTATTGTCTTTTTCCTTATAATAACAACTTTGTACAGGATTTGATCATGATCTTCTGCTGTTGTTCATCTTCATGTGAAATCAATTTCCCCAAAGGATGAGCAGCCAGGTGAAGGAGAAGCAGAGGGCATGGCAGGGAGAAGCAGCAGAGAGCTTCCATGCTTTCTCCAGGCACACCATCCTTCAGGAGCCTCCCAGTGGTCAGCTCTCTGAGATCCCTCTCGTAAGGCACATTTGCTCCTACCCCTGTCCCCTCACTTCATTTCTCCTCTTTGAGAGTGCTTGCCACTCACTCCAGGTGACACGTTAGTGCAGCAGTATCCTTTGATGCCCCTGGATAGGTTCCAAGACCCCCAGGGGATGCCTGAAACCCAGGACCCTATACAGACCACACTGTATTTCCTCCTGTATACACATACCCATCATAAAGTTTAACTTACAAATTAGGTACAGTAAGAGATTAACAGCAACCATAAAATATGGAACTATGTTGTAATAAAAGTTACATGCATGTGGTCTCTAAGTATCTTATTGTACTGTACTCACCCTTCTTCTTGTGATTCTGTGAGATGATGTTTAAAGGAAACCCTTTACAACTGCTCTTTGGCACATCCAAACTGCCAGCTTTGCTGCTCTTGCACTTTGTGGCCACTATTAAGTAAAGTAAGAGTTACTTGAACACAGGGGTTGTGGTCCGCTCGTAGATCTGATAAGCAAGTCCACTACTGAATGAGTAAAGGAGAGTGTGCATACGCTGGACAAAGCAATGATACACATGCCAGGAGGCACAGAGCAGGATAGTGTGAGATTTCACCATGCTGCTCAGTCAGTGTATAATTGAAAACCTATGACTTGTTTATTTCTAGAATTTTCCATTTGATATTTTCAGATCAAGCCAGTAGGTGAAACTATAGAAGTGAAACCATAGGTAATAGGAGTCTATCTATGGTACTTCAATCACACTCCACCTTTCCTACAGAGGAGTCATGTGGAAGATATCAAAGCAATTACCATCTCCTCCTAGGCCCGATTACCAAGCAGGTCCCACCAGAGTTCTTTATGGGACAGATACAGAAGCTTAATGTTTCTATTATAGCAGTTATAAAATTAAGTTAAACTGACTTAGGCAAAGAGTAGACTCAATTGGTTCATGCGACAGAAAAGCTAGGAGATCTAGCTTCCACCATGATGGGATTCAGGGACTCAATCAAAGGCATTATAAGCCAGCAAGTCTCCACATACTTCTTCTGTTGACTTCCTCAGCCCTTCCCTGTTGGTGTGGAATTCACCATTTCAAGGTCTAGGCCCATCCCCTAGCCTCCCCGCAGCACAACAAAAGAACAAGCATAGCAGAAAAATGAATAATTTCCCCCATAGTTCCAACAAAAGCACCAGAAATGGCTTGGTTTGGGTCACCTTCTGTATTAGTCAACTCTCCATTGCTGTGACAAAATGCCCGAGAAAATCAACTTCAAAGGAGAAATCATTTGGTTTGGACCATGCTTTCAGAGGTTTCTATCCATGGTTGCTTGGCCTGATGGCTTTGGACATATGGCCAAGCAGAACATCATGGCCGGGAGAACATGGTGGAGAAAAAGCTGCTTACCTCATGACAGTGGGTAGTAAATAGAGAGGAAAAGTTGGGATTCCAATATCCCCTTCCACAGCAAGTCCTCAATGATCTGACTCCCTTCCATGAGGCCGTACCTGCTGAAAGTTCTATCACCTTCGAATAGCATCACAGCGGGCAACCAAGCCTTGAACACATGGCTTTTGGGTTTCATTTCAGACCCAAACCATTACACCTACATCTTCACACTAATCACAGTAGCCACAGGGAGGTGGGTCTGGGTATGTGACCCACAATGGTGTGGGAGGTGTATAGGCAGCTTTGCCAGCTCCATGGGAGCTGAGAGAAGAAGTATAATCCCAGATAAAACTGGAAGGAGGAACGGGTGGCCAGCAAATGAAAAGATGCTCACTGCTTTTCCTCCTCAGGTCCACAGGAGAAGGGCCTCTCACTTCCATGGGCCTCTTCAGAGTTCTGTACTTCATCTTTTATTATTTATTTTCCATTCTTTTGCTCAAGGAGGACCCCTAAAGTTACACAAGCTTCAGGACTCCCTAAATCTAGAGCTACCCTATAATGTCCACATCCCCTTCAGTTATAGCCAATCAGGCACCAAGTTCTTGCCAATGGCCTTCCTCCCACCCAACAGCTTGAAACGGAGGTTCTTATCATCTCTTGTCACAGAACGGCATCCTACCTCCATCCTCTCCCAGATCCATCTCCAGAACGGAAGCCTTATATCCTGCTGATTCCTCAAAAAAAATTAAACATGGAATTATCATGTGATGCAGCAATTCCACTGCTGGGCGTATACCCAAAATAATTGAAAGCAGGATCTCGAAGAGATATTCATATACTTTTGTTGGTAGCAGCATAATTCACAATAGCCAGAGGTGGAAACAAACTATGTCCACTGATGGGTGCACAAGTAACAAGAGGTGGAATATAAATTCAATTGCATAGTATTCAGCCTTAAAAAGAAAGAAATTCTAACACACATGATAATACGATAAACCTTGAAGCAAGTCAATCACAAAAGGATAAATCATTCCACTATACCATACTACATAGCATTCTAAATATGATAGATTCAGCCAGGGGAGTTATTGTTTAATGGGGACAGAGTGTCAGTTTTACAAGATGAAAAGAGTTCAGTGGGTGGTTGGTGGTGATGTAGTATAACAGTGTGAATGTACTCAATGCCACCTACTTGCACACTTTTAGTGGCTAAAATAGTCAATTGTATGTAGACTTTGCCATGATTTTAAAAAAGAAACCCAAAATTGATGCCCTTAATAACTTTTCTAAATACACATGAGATTATGGTATCCACCCTACATTTAAAAGCCCAGTGGCTCTTTATTTGGCCACTGAACCAAGCCCAAACTCATCAGATCTCAAGATTGCTCCTAATGAGGATTTTAAAATCATAAATGCAAAGTGCTTAATTATGTAGCACCATCTAATACAGAGTAAGTGCTCAATAATTGGAGGTGATTACCATTATTATTATCGTGTTATCTGGCTTCTCCCTACCTCTCCAGTCTTGTCTTCTGCCACTTCTAACCTTATGTTTCAATTTCAACAAGAGTGCTGACTGGGTCATGCAGTGTCACACATACGTGTCACACAGGTTGTTTTCTTGCTTCTACTTGTTAACATTTATCCTTCAGAATCCAACTCAAATATCACCTTTCCCCAGAAGACTTCCTTGCCTCCAATAGATGTCTTCACCCCCCTTTGTAGGCGTCCTTTCTGTTTGGAAATGTTTCTATTTTTGCTTCTCACACGGTGTCATGTAGGGTATGGGTTTCCATGCCCCTTCCTAGATTGCAAGCTGATTTGGGGCAGAAAACTGTTACTCATTGCTTCATTCCTTAGGATTTTGTATTGAATCTGGCATAAAGTAGATGGTTAACAAAGGTTTGCTCAATACGACAAGCACTTCCTTAGATATTTTTACAAATTTTACGCCACATAATCCTCAAAACTACAGCTATGAGAAACTATAATATGGCCCTGTTTTTCTTCAGATGAAAGCCAGGTTCAGAAAAGTTAGTAATTTAAGGTCACATAGAAGTGAGATCAGAATCATAATTTCTTACTTTTTTTTTTTTCTGTCTGAAACCTTTCTCTCTCTCTCTCTCTCTCTCTCTCTCTCTCTCTCTCTCTCTCTCGGTACTGGGTACTGAACTCAGGGGTACTTAACCTGAACTACATCCCCAGCCCATTTCACTTTTTAATTTTCAAACAAGGTCTCACTAAGTTGCTTAGGACCTTGCTTATGAATTGCTGAGGCAGACCTCAAACTTGTGATCCTCCTGCCTCAGCCTCCTGAGTTGCTGGGATCATAGGCAGGCACCACCATGCCTAGCTGAAATCTATGTTTCTCTTGCTACACCATATTACATCATTATAATCAATAGTTTCCTCATAGAGAGAGTGTAAAGAAAATTTAAAAGTGAGAGTTAAATCCTGGGGTTACTCAGATTTGGAGGAAATGAAAAAGAAAAGCAAATAGATTCGCAGAGTACCAAAAAAAAAAAAAAATCACTACTATGAACCCAGGAAACAAGCAAGAAGAACATTTTAAAGGAAAACTAGTCACCATACAAG
Organism: Marmota marmota marmota; assembly: GCF_001458135.2. Lineage (NCBI taxonomy): Eukaryota > Metazoa > Chordata > Mammalia > Rodentia > Sciuridae > Marmota > Marmota marmota. Next base: position 4,405,226 of record NW_026000076.1, on the reverse strand, counting down.
GTAAACAAAGACAGAAGACAAGACTATTTTATTTTTCAGTATGGTCCTTCTCATTGAAAACCTCAAGGGCACAGGTCCATTTGGAAATCTAATTATTGAGTAAGGGAGGGAAGAGATGGTAAAGAAAAAGAGGCAGCAGATTAGAACACCATGGCAGGGGGAGGAGGCAGAGAAGGGGAAGGTCCTTAAGAGGCAGCTGAGTTGAGAGGAGAATCCAGAGGGTCCTAAAGGAAGCGGGCAGGAGGGCAGAGAAGTGGTCCTTGGATTCCAGGGAGCTATCAGGAGCCCAGGGAGTCAAGTACTTATCCTGAACATCCGGAAGGGAGAACAAGCTACTTCCCCCATCTCCCACCCGCTGCCCGCTCTCCTTTTCTTGGTCTCTTGCCTTCATCTTCTCATTCCCATACTGATTCATAGATTCAGTCCCATTTCTTCTTGTTTTTTTTACTTTTGTCTCATTCCTCCTTGTAGCAGTTGGTAATAACCCCATTAACTTTACTAACTTTACTGTCACTCAGAATCCAAGAAAAAGCAGACTATCTACTTGAGGTGTTAACAACCAAACGCAATGCCCCAGGACTCGACAGCTTGAAAGGTAAGTTTAGCCAGAGGGAAGGACCCAGTCAGGGCTATCTTGTCTGGTGTTTGAAACCTTCTCAAGACTCTGATGCAATGATTTTTTGTGTGTGAATGTGCTCATGTACATTTTTTTTTTTTGGGGGGGGGGGGGGCGGAGATTCCACTGCTTTTGTGGATTCCCAGAAGGAAAGAGGATCAAAAAGTTTCTCAGCCCCACTGCTTTTCCCCTCTGTCAAATAGTTGCTCAATTTCAGCTCTTTCATAATCATGTATGTCCTTGATTTTCATAAGGACATACCTTAAAGCTTTTGTTGGTCAAGAGTAGGGTGAACAACAGGAATCTCAGCTAAGGAACTCTTTAAAGTACAAAACAACTTGAATTCCAGTGTGACATTCCAGTCTTCTTTGTTGCTTATCAGAAACCTTAGGTAATTTGATTTAAGATCCTATCAGAATACTAATGCAGTTTAATTCCTTTGTAAACTTGTTTATGCTGAATGGCAAAGGCCGGAGATTCCTACTGAAATGCAGTTCCTTTAGCACTGTTCTGACAAAGAAGAGTAGTGCTGAAAGTAGTTCAGTATCTGTTTCTTTTGAAACAAATGTGTTTGGTTCCATTCCCAGCACCAAAAACAAACAAGCAAAAAACCCCCCAAAAATCAAAACCACACACACAAACAAAACAACCAAAACTAAAACTGTGTTTACCTTTTGATAATGAAGATGCTGGGAAAATAGGCACTTAGTTCAATGGTATTAAAAACATTAAAAGAAGAGCAGAAAAATCAACTATCTGAATTTTTAAAATTTTACTTCTAATTAGATTATAAACCCCTAATCACTTTTTGGCCTTTTGGCTAGATCAAGCGTAGATTATAAACTACTAGAGGTCAGGAATCATTCTTTTCAGCATTGTATCCCCCACACTTTGTACACAGTAATCATTCAATAAGTATCTTGCTTAAATAATTGAGAGGCCATTAAAACTCAACTCGGCTGGAGTTGTGGCTCAGAGATAAAGTGCTCGCCTAGCATGAGTGAGGCACTGGGTTCGAAGACACTGTGTCCACCTATAACTAAAAAATAAATATTTAAGAAAATAAAAACTCAACTCGATAAAAGGAGTAAATGAAACATAAGCTGAGCCAATCAGAAATCAGAAAATCACCAACCATCCTCTAACCAGGTACTACCCACTTTAACTAATCAAATATTTTCTTTGCCTTGCTTTGGCAAACACCTTATACAACTCTCCCCTCACACCTTCTTGGTGGAGCGCTGAGCTCCCTGTGGTCTGCTGCTTCCCGATTCATGAATTGCAGTCTACTAAAATAAACCCTTAAAATTTTAATGTGCCTAAATTGATCTTTTTACAATCTAGTAAATGAACATAAAAAAACAGATAACAGAATATATACTTTACAGAAAACATCTTTAGAGGCATAGCATTACTTCATTTGGCTAACATTATTTTATTCAATTTATTCATTAACTTATTTGTTGGGTGCCAACTCTGTGCAGAGCTCTTGTAGGCCCTGGGAATACATGGGAAATGAAATGGTTAAGATTCTTCTGGCCGTCTACAGTGGCACATGCCTGTAATCCCAGCAACTCCGAAGGCTGTAGCAGGAGGATCAGCAACTTAGGGAGGCTCTAAGCAACTTAGTGAGACCCTGTATTGAAATAAAAAATATAAAAAGGGCTGGAAATGCGGCTCAGTGATGAAGCACCCCTGGGTTCAATCCCAGCACCAAAAAAAAAAAAAAAATCCTTCTGTAGGAGTTTTTAGTCGAGTGAGGGGCAGGGCATTGACCATAATCAATCAAGTACTATAAGGAAGATTATTTCAGGGAGCCAAGCACACCAGGAAGACTGTCAATCAATATGGTTCACTAGTGTGAAAGTGCTGATTAAGAGAAGGTGGTCTGGGAAGAGGGACTGCTCAAGTGGAGATATGAATGCAGGAAAGATAAAGGAGAAATGTGTTTTTTGTAAAAAAGTTGGCAGAGCAAATTATTGAGAGAATGATCTTGAAACACAGAAACAGAGAGAAGTGGCTGGAGGCCTTGAGCAAGGGGGAGAAGGATGAAGTGGGAGGGGTAAGGAGAGGCCATATCAAGCAGGATTTTGAAGCCGGGAAGAGTGTGGCATTAAAGGGGTAATGCTGTGATTTGGGTAGGATTTGTCCCCCAAATGTCCATGTATTGGAGTCTTGGTCTCCAGTGTGGTGGAACTGTGGTTGTGGAACCTTTAAAAGGAGGGGCCTGGTGGAAGGTAGTTATGTCATTGGGAGAATGAACCTTCTAAGGGTTGATGTAGTTCTCTTTGGACCCTGGTTAGTTCCCAAAGAGTGAGCTGTTATAAAAAGAGCAAAATAGGCCCCTCCCTGTCATCTGACTTCCTGACTCATCATGTGATCTCTCCTTCTTACATGAACTTCTGCCTTTGATACCGTTCATGCCATTGATACCATGTTGTAATATGGCCAAGGAGACCCTCATTAGAGGCTCTCCTATGAGGTTGCTTGTCTTTGACTTTTAGCCAAAGTCTAAGAAAAACCTCATCTTATTTATAAAGTATCCAACCTTGGTTATTTTGTTATAGCAACAGAAAACAGACTGATTACAAGTAACAATGGGGATCTGAGATTGGAAAAAGTCTTTGGGCTTGTTTCTGAATTAAAGAAAAATTAAATAAGTCCAGATTAGTTAAATATTGTTACTAGTTAAATATTGAGATGATTTAAAATAGAAAGTACTTGAACTGTAGCTCAGTGGTAGCATGTGTGAGGTACTGTGTTAGATCCTCAGCATCACATAAAAATAAATAAATAAAATAATGGTACTTAAAAAAAAAAAGGAAAGCTCTGAGTGGTGTATCTGATAACTCATCTAAAAAAAGTAAATAAAACTAAGCAAGTGGACCCATTGTCCAGTTTATTCTGGATAAATAAGCTTCTATTATGTTATAATACTGGTTCATCTGAGAGCTTATGATTTAGGGGAGGAATGTGGTCTAAATAATAGGAAAGAATTTTTCCACTCCTTTTTGTGTGTTTAGAATTGGCCACTATACTAGTTTCCATTTTTCCCCCCCGACTTTGCATTTTAAATTGCTTGGATCATGATCATGGATTTGAAAAAAAAAAAATAATAATAATAACCTCCTCTAACTCCCCCCTCCAAAAAAGCAAAAGTTTTGGGGAAAAATTTGTAATGTGACTTGAGCTCTTACAACTTTTAGCTCTCAGCTGAAAGTATGGATATGATTTATAGACATTATTCCAAATGCCTCCTCTGCCAAACACACACACACACAAACATACACACACACACGCACGCACACCTAAACAGGACAAAAACAAAACACTTCAGCTCTTAAAACTTGCCTTTGAATTGCTTGGTTTTACTGCTGTCTTACCAGAGGTGCTAGGGTCTTAATATGCCTCCCTAAAATTCATTTGCCATAGTATTAAGAGGTGGGGACCATAGGAGGGGATTTGGTCATGAGGGCTACTCCCTTGTGAATTGAGTTAAGGCTGTCAAGAAAGAGGCTTCACACAGCAGTTGGCCCTTTTAGCTCTTCTGCCTTATGCCATAGGAGATGTATCAACAAGGCTCAATCTTGAAGTGAAGAAAGGAACTCCTGCAGTCATTGAACCTTCTAGTGCTTTGATCTTGGACTTTCCAGGCTCCAGAACAATGCGAAAGTTCTATCGTTTATAAATTACTCAGTCTCAGCTACTTTGTTACAGTAACATAAACAGACTAAAAGTTATACATAGGTGGAAAAAAAAATCAAGAAATCTAGCTACTGGCTGCTTATGGCAGTATGCACCTGTAGTCCCTGTTACTTGGGAGGCTGAAGCAGAAGGATCATTTGAGCCCAGGCGTTTAAGAGGAGACTGAATAACATAGCGAAATCCTGGCTCAAAAGGTTGAATTAAAATTAAAGACAGAAAAAAATCTAGCTACTGAATTTGATTCTTTTTGAAACTACAGTGTACATACACTATAGTTTATTTGGTTTATTTCTCCTAGACACATTTTCTGGAGCTGATTTTTAATAAAAGTTTTGAAATTAAGTAGGAAGTACAGAAGAGGAGTTAAGAGCAGCCTCCATTTGACCTGAGTCTGAAAACATCTAGCTCTGTGACCTCAGGCATATTTTTCATCTGATCTTCGTAAGCTTCAGCGGTGTCATTTATAAAAGGAGAATACTTACCTCATCTGGTTGTGTAAGATTTAAGTGATAATGTATCATTATTTCTAAGCATATGTTCTCAAGGCGAAATTGCACTTGCTTTATAAAAACTAACCCTCAATTATTTTTCCTTACACTCCATTTATTCCTGAATTCCTAACACATACAAGTTAATTCATGCCAGTCACTATTACATGACTACCCATGGTAAGACCAATCCTTTTTTATGCATGCTATTTCCATCTTTACATACATCTTACATCCATGGGACAGTGGTTGTTCCTGAGTTCTGAGGACAAGTAGTGCAATAGTTTGGATCTGAAATGTCTCCCAAAGGCTCTTGGGAGGTGGTGGACCTTAGGAGGTGGGGCCTAGCAGAAGAAAGTTAGGTCACAGGGGGCATGCCCTTGAAGGATATATTGAGACTCCAGCCCCTTCCTCTCTTTTTTCCTTCCCAGCTACCATGCGTTGAGCACCTTTTCTATAACATGCTCCCTGCCACGATGCTCTGTTCGACTACAGGTGCAGAAGAAATAGGCCAACCAATCATGGAGCTGTGAGCCAAAATAAATCTTTCATTATATATTTATTTATTTATTTACTTTTTGATTTGTAGGTGCTGGGGATGAATCAGGGCTTTGCACATACCAGGCAAATGCTCTGCCACTGAGCTACATTCCCAGTTCACTCTTTTCCTTTTAAGCTGATTATCTCAGGCACTTTGTTACAGTGACGGAAAGCTAACACAGCAGACTTATTATTTCGGCCCACATATTATTTTTGAGTTATACTTGCTGTAGACTTGAGTCCTCTTGAGGATTGCTGTGTCATCTACGTAACCTCCCAAAAGACTGGTTAATTAAAAATTAATAACTTGTTGGCTTCTTCAGATGTAGAAAACACTGTTCTAGTCAGCATCAACCCACAAAGGAGGAACAAAGCTTGGCAATATACACATCTTAAAATATATACATCTTTCCGTCCAGTTCATTCACTCACTCAACAAATAACCCATTGAGTGTCTATCGCATGTTAGGTTCTGTCCTAAACTCTGAGGACTCAGGAGCCAGAAAGGCAAAATCTATGCCTTGAAAGTCATGGCTTTCTTGCTTGGGTTTTATTATTTGAACCAAACTATAAAAAGTCAAGATGTTTGTTTTTACGTCTTCCATGTAACCCAAACCACATGTGCCCAAGGCTCTCAGCACAACCAACCTGTCCTTCCAGTGCAGGACTCACCTGTGTTTCCAGGATGAACTCTGATATTTAAGAGTTTAAAAATTCCTCTTCACCTAAAACATCTCTTTGGTAAGTAGGATGGGAAAAACAGAGTCTCTGAGCCTTCCTATTCCATTTTCATATTGTGTTTTAGTCAAAGACTTGCTTTTAGTAATCTAGTAAAACATTTGTGTCCAGACAGCCTTGTTCCATATGGTCCTCTCCTGCTCACTTGCTTTCTCTCACCGACCTCAGTCGTCCTTGTCGCCCATCTACCCAGTTTGGTTAAATACTCAATTCTGGGTTCTCATGTATTTTATTTTATTTTTATTTTTTTTTGAGAGAGAGAGAGAGAGAGAGAGAGAGAGAGAGAGAGAATTTTTTAATATTTATTTTTCAGTTTTCGGTGGACACAACATCTTTATTTTATTTTTATGTGGTGCTGAGGATCAAACCCAGTGCCCTGCGCATGCCAGGCAACCGCACTACCACTTGAGCCACATCCCCAGCCCTATTTTTAATCTCTGTCATTGAAGCTAGTGCATTATAATAGTCTCATCAGTCTTTTCACTAACACTGTATACCCCTTAAACTTGTACACTAATTATGTTGTATTTGTAATGACTACATTAAAAGAAAGGGGAAAAAAAGAAAGAAGAAAGGGGGAGTATGTGGTAAAGTGGATAAGAATTCTCCACAGGACCTATTTTTTGGAGTCAAATTCACTTGGTCCAAACCTAGCACCACCAATTTTTTTTCTATTATTCTTTTTTTGTTTCTTTTTTTTTCTTTCTTTATTGTGTGTGTGTGTGTGTGTGTGTGTGTGTGTGTGTGTTTTGCTGGGGATTGAACCCAGGGCCTTGTGCATGTGAGGCAAGTACTCTACCAATGAACTATATCCCCAGGCCCCTATTATTTTTTTTACACTATAAATACACACAACAGTGGGATTGGCCGTTACATATTTGTACATGCACACAACATAACATAACAGTATAATTTGGTTAATATCATTGCAATTCCCCTTTCTCCTCCCTCCTTCTCCCACTAGTCACCTCCCTCTACTCCACTGGTCTCTCTTCTGTTTTCATGAGATTTTCCCCAAAACACCTTTTGTTTTGTTTTCCTTTTTCCCCTGTAGCTCCCATCTATGAGAGAAAACATATAATCCTTGACTTGCTGAATTTGGCTCATTTCACTCAGCATGATGTTCTCTACTTCCATCCATTTAACAGCAAATGACATATTTTCATTCTTCTTTATGACTGAGTAAACTCCATTGTGTATATATACCACATTGTCTTTATCTGTTCGTCTGTTGGTGGACCCCTAGGCTGGTTCTATAATTTGGGTATTGTAAATTATGTTGCTATAAACATGGGCATGCATGTATCACTATAACATGCTGATTTTAAGTCTCATACTGAAGAGTGGTACAGCTAGGTATTCTAGTCTTTTGAGGAACCCCCATACTGATTTCTATAGTGCCTGTACTAATTTACAATCCTACCATTGTAGAAGTGTTTTCTTTTCCTTACACCCTGTCTAGCTTTTATTGTTATTTGTTCTCTTGATGGCTGCCATTCTAACTGGAATGAGATAAAAATCTCAGTGTAATGTTCATTCCCATTTGCCTGATTTCTAAAGATGTTGAATATTCTTCACTTATTTGTTGGCTATTTGTATTCTTCTCTTGTCTGTTTACTTTATTTGCCCATTTTGTTGATTGGGTTATTTGATTTTTTGATGATAAGTTTTTAAGTTCTTTATATATTCTTGATATTAATCCTCTGTCAAAAGAGTAGCTAGCCAAGATTTTCTCCCAGTCTGTAGGTTCTGTCTTCACATTCTTAATTATCTTCTTTGCTGTACAGAAGCTTTTTAATTTGATGCCATCCCATTTATTAATTCTTGGTATTATTTCCTGAGCTTTAGGGGTCCTATTGAGGAAGTCGTTGCCTGCAACTGTGTCAGAGAGATGACTCTATATTTTTCTCATAGAAGTTACAAAGTTTCAGGTCTAATTTCCAGTTAGTTGATTCATTTTAATTGACTTTTGTGCAAGAAGAGAGATAAGGATATAGTTTCATTCTTCTACATATGGATAACCTGTTTTCTTAGCACTACTTATTAAAAAAGCTGCCTTTTCTCCAATTATGTTTTTGGCATCTTCAACAAGGATCAGGTGACTGAATCTGTGTGGATTTGTCTTTGTGTCTTCTGTTTATTTCCACTGGTCTATATATCTGCTTTTGTGCCAGTACCATGAAGTTTTTATTACTGTACCTCTCGAGTATAATTTGAAGTCAGGTATTGTGATGCCTCCAGCATTGCTTTTTGGGCTTAGAATTGCTGTGGCTACTCTGGATCTTGGATCATGAGGACTCTGACCTCATTGGTGGATTAATCCCTTAATGGTTGAATGAACTAGTGGGAGGTGGGACCTAAATGGAGGAAGCAGATCACTGGGGACATTCCCTGGGGGGTCTATCTTCTCCTTTGACTCCTCTCCCTCCACCTCTCAGCTGAGCAGCTATCCTCTGCCATGACCTTCTGCCATGATGTTCTACCTCATCTCAGTCCCAGAGCAACTGGGCCTGCTGACCATGGACTCAAACTTCTGAAGCTGTGAGTCAAAATAAACCTTTTCTCCTCTAAGTTGTTTGTGTAGGGCATTTTGGTCACAGCAATGAAAAGCTAACTAATTACATAAGTGGTAAAGGCCATTCTGATCAGGTCTCAGATAGAACTGAGGAACAGGTTATTAGAAAACAAAGAAAAGACAATCCTTGTCACGAAATAGCAGAGAACTTGGCTGAATTGTTTTTATGTTCTTGTGTTTTGTGGAAGATAGAACTTGTAAGTGGTGAAATCGAATATTTAGCTGGAGATTTCTAAGCAAAGTGTTGAAAAAGAGGCTTGGGTCCTCCCAACTATTAATAGTATGTGAGAAGGATGAAATTACTTGAAGACAGAAATATTAAGCAAAAGGAACTAGCATTTAAAACTAGAGAAATTTCTCAACCTATCCATATTGTAAAAATGAGAAGGTGTGTTCTGAAGAGGTCACTCAGAGTATAGCCAAGCAACCATTCAGTAAGGGGATTAGCTAGGGGTAAACCATGGATTTAATCATCTCATCAGTTTGAACTGAGAAGAAAGAAGAGGAAAGGAATAAAGGAAGGTTGGAGACTATGCATATTTTATTTTATTTATTCATTTATTTTGGTACTGGCAATTGAACTCAGGGATGCTCAACCACTGAGCCACATACCCAGCTCCTTTTTATATTTTATTTACAGCTAAGTTGCTCAGAGCCTCACTAAGTTGCTAAGGCTGGATTTGAACTCGTGATCCTCCTGCTTCAGCATCAGTTACAGTGTGCATCACAGTGCCCAGCCCTCGTGTATTTTATAGAACAGGATCACAGAGCTATTTGGAGTCAAAAGTACACTATTCTTTAAAACAAGAGAATAGTGACTCTGAAGGCAATTTAGAGATTATTAGGGCTCCCGTTGTCACAGTGAGGAACCATTGCTCACTTTCAAGAGGCCAGATGATCTCACGGCTGTGATGGCTCCACCCCTGCTTGGTAGAACCCTCAGGACAGGACCTGTGCTTGGCAGAGCTACATGGTAGGGACTGGAACCCAATGGGTCTGGAACGTGGGACTGCCACCCCATTGGGTCCCAAAGGCAGACTGCTACCCCAGAGGAGTATGGAGGACAAAGCATGGAGCCCAGGAGGATTATTCTAGAGCCATAAGAATGCATGGAGATTGCCTTGCTAGGTTTTGAACTTGCTTAGGACCTTCTCCCCTATTTCTTCCTTCCCCTTTGGAAAGGGAAGTACTATCCTATACCATCCCACCATTTTATTTTTAAATCACACAACTTATTTATTTTTACAGATTCATAGACAGTGAGGTATTTTGCCTCAGGATGAACTGTACCTTGAGTCTCACCCATACCTGATTTAGGTGACATTTAGATGAGACTTTGGATGAGTCTTTGGTGCTAAAAATGAGTTAAGAATTTTGGGGTTCTTGGGCTAGAATGTCTGTGTTTTGTTTATGAGAAGAACATGAATGGGGGGAGGTGTCCATGGCAGAATGTTATGAGTTGAATGTTTGCATCCTCCCAAAATTCATGTTGAAATTGAATCCCTCATGTGGGTCTTTGGGAAGTGATTAGGTCATGAGAGTGAAACTCTTATAAATGAGATTCGTACCCTTACAGGAGGTAAGAGAGCTAGCTTACTCTCTTTTTGCCATGTGAGGATATAAGAAATATGCAATCCGTGGGCAAGGAAAACAGCTCTCAGCAGAACCAGCCCATGTGGCACCCTGGTCTCAGACTTCCAGCCTCCAGAACTGTGAAAATAAAGTTCTGTTGTTTATAAGCCACCCAATCTAGGCTACTTTATTGAAATGGCCTGAACTAAGACACCTTCCTTTCATATAAAACTCTTTCCTACCTACCCAACAGATCTTATATAAGCATATTATTATTTATGATTTGAGGGCCTAGCAGAACGCAGCTCTTTGGATACTCTTTATTTGGGGGCAGGGTAGGCAAATTTATTTAGACAGAAAACGTCCATTTATAAAATGGATAAATTAAGGCTGTTAAAAATAACTTCTCATCAAGACACAATGTAATTTGAATGTAACAAAATCAAGACACAATGGAAAAATATTTGCAAAATAATTGACAAGCAACTTGTTTTCAATATACAAGAATGCCTAGAACTGGGTAACAAACACAGCCAATAATATTTTTAAAATGTGACACTTAAATTCAAAGATACAGCAATAACCAATAAACATAAGAGAATGTTCATTAGAGGAATGCAGATTAAAATTACACTGAGATATTAACTACCCACACAGACGTCACACAAAAATACTTGTGCTAATGTTCATAGCAGCTTTATTTATATTTGCTGGAAACCAATAATACCCAGTAAAAAAGAAGAAACAAATCATGAATGTATTCATACAATGGATTATTCATTATTCAGCAGTTAAGATTGTTTGAATATCAGTTTTTGCTGAGTTTAAAGCATTATACAATGTACCAAGAAAAATTTGAAAAGGCAACATTAGTCTGTGATATCAAAACTGGGAAGTGGTTAATTAGGTGAGGGGTGGGAAAAGGATTAATATTGTTAATTGCCTAGGAAGGGACTAGGGGAGATCCTTTTGTCCTGAGAGGATGTGAGCTCAAAGGTATATCCTTTTACTAAAATTATAGCTACAATTTTTATTTCAATTTAAACAGATTTTATCTACAAAGAGCATGTAGTGAGTAGATGGATATGATGGAGAATGTTGAGTTGTTAAAGCTGGCATATGATGGTTCATTGTTGTTCTGTTTACTTTGTGTGTTTAAAGACTCCACATGAACAAATTCAAGGCCAGCCTGGATAACCTTGTGAGACTATGTCTCAAAATAAAAAATAAGAAGGTCTAAGGATGTAGCTTAGTGGTAGAATGCCCCTGGGTTCGAATCCCAGTACTGCCAGTTAAACAAACAAATAACAAAAACCTCCAGAAAAAATATTATAAATATCAACTTATTATTCTTTTAGCCCCTGAGGCCAGATATTCAACAGGGTACTAGACATCCATGGATAAGTGCCTTTCTTGCCATAAAAATTGAAGTCAGAAGCCTCTAACTTTGACTTTGCATCAAGTTCATCATATTCATAGGTTTTCAGTGTCCTCCAAGAAACCAGTAGACATTTGTTAGTTTGAGTTCAGGTTCCACCTGACTCCCCCACAAACAGGACTGAACCCAGGGGCACTTTACCATTGAACTATATCCCCAGTCATTTTACTTTTTGAGAAAGAGTCTCATTAGGTTGCTAAGGTTGGCTTTGAATTTGTGATCCTCCTGCCTCAACCTCCCAAGTCATTGGGATTAAAAGGGTATGCCACCACACGTGGCTCTGGTTTTTTTTCCTAATATTTGCATATTCTTTCAGATTTTTTTCCTACATCCATCATAATCAGCAGTGGAATTTTGGACAGTTTGTTTTTACATCTCCATTTTTGAGTGTAAAAGATGTACCACGTATTGCCTTAGTAATAATTAAACAAAGGGACGTTTAATGAGACAGGGTATTGTTAATTTGCTGAGGCCAGCCTCAAACTTCTCCTGCCTCAGCCTCCCAGACTCATTTCTGGGATTACATGTGTGTGCCACCATGTGTAGTGGGTTGTTTTTAAATAACTGGTCTTCTTTCAAAGATTAACACAGAGGCCTGAGATGAAGTCAAAGGAAGGGAGGGTGGGCACTGGGAAAATAAAACGAACTGATGGAAATGTTTTAACAGTGACCAACAGAATATCTGCAAAACTCACAATTCAATGTCAGAGACAGAAATATAAAGAAAGAATTCATTGAATAGTCTTTGAAGGAATGGAATCTAAACCCTCTTCTTGACAGCAAGAGAAAGGTGGATGAGAATGACAAGTTTGAAGGGTGGGGCGGCAGGAGTTGAAGTAATTGGTGGCAGCTAATTTGTCTGGAAGAATATTACCACCTATGTGCTTGTGATGGAAACACAGGAACCTCTTTTTAAAATCAATGACTGCTCATTGTTGAATGTAAAAATTCACTTGCCTGGTTAAATAGGTACGTCACACAATGTAGTATTTTGTTTTTCTAAGATTATCCATCAGTCAAGGTCAAGCTATCTTGCCTAGGCTGGCCCAGGACTTCTGGGCTCAAGCAAGCCTACTGACTCGACCTTTCAGATAGGTCTATAGGTTACTCTACCAAACCTGGATTTTTGTTTTGTTCTCAATGGAAATTTTTCTAAGTATTTTCTAATTTAAGTTTATTCTAAGATCAGGATATATACATTTTCATAAAATTATTTTCAGCTTATTAGTGACAGGAAACTAGACATGAAATTCTGTCAATTCAAGAAAATGAGAGGGGTTGGGGATATAGATCAATGGTAGGGTGTTTGCCTAGTTAAGAGGCCCTGGGTTAGATCCCCAGTATCACCACAAAATAAACACAAAACAAAACATGGGAAAATATACCTGTATGAAAAAATGATTAAGCTTATAAATCTGTTCTGTTTCATAGAACCAACCATAAATGAAATCCTCTATACCCCATGGATTAAAAGCATAAACTATAAAGATCCATAGTATTTGGTCAAGTAGACATAAAACAGATCAACAGAAAATTTCTGATTATCACTAGACAATTAAGTGAGCCAACTCTTATTTAAGTTTAATTGTGATACAGAAATACATTTCAACTGATTTAAGTCCAACACCAATGAAGAGAAAAATTATAGCACCAAACTTTGCCTTTTTCTATCAGGCTAGAATAGATTCTATTAAGTCTAGAGTTTTTATTTCTCTAGGCTTTGTTCCACACAAATTTGTGCAAGATTTCAACACTGGAAGTCTTAAGTCTATGACGGAAAAGGGAAAATAAAATAAAATAAAAGTCAGACCTCAAGCCAACAAAGGTTACCAAACTACTGGGATACTGCTCTGAAACAAAATCCATCTTGAATATAGATCCTCACAACAGAGCAAAACATTAGGTGCTGTGTTCATTACAGAACCAAACAGATCAAGTTGATGGAAAGCTTTGTTAATGAAACATTCCATCAGCAGTATGCTTGAGATATAAGTCAAAACAGTGTCCAATGACTTGATTTCAAACCAAGTATATTTTATGTTTAGAAACACTGAAAAAACATATTTCATTTGTAATTATGGAAGGAACAAAGCATCATGGCATCAATCCAGAAATTATCAAGAAAATATTGTGAGTTTAAGAAAGACAAAATACAGTCAATTTTGCTGTTCTCTCAGTTGCTTGAATATCACAGTATTTGCAAATATAGCTAAAAGATCCCAACTCTTAAAAGCCTGTATTACTAGTCATTTTCCACTGGATATTTTTAGGATTTTAATGTTTTTTAATCTATCCATACATTCTGCTACACGATAATATCTGAATAGCCGGGACAGTTTTCATTCCGGGCAGTCATTCATTTGATCCTGTGAATGTCATGGTGGAAGAAAGATGATATAGGAACAAATGAAGTCAGAGTACTCACATGTGTCAATCACAGAATTTCTGTCTTAAGATGGAAAACCACTGATTCTGCTTTGAACCAAAGTTTACAGTATCCTATTAAAGGAAATGAGTGGCAATGGCCACTAAAAGTTAAGTGGATGATCCAAGAAGAGAGGACTTAATGAATCCAGGACAACCTATATGCTAAATTTCCCTACTTATTTTACTTAGTGATAAAAATCCTTTTATACCACTTCGTAGCAAGTTAGTAAAGGCATGGTACTCCATTAGAAACTAATCTCATTTATTACAGAGCACAGTGTACAGTTCAGTCATACACCCTAACCTTGATCTATATATAACTCTATGCCTCCTCCCTGCTAGTCAACATTGGAGATGCTTAAAATCTTTTGTGGGAGATGTTTAATTTTGTCACTTATCTTCCAAAAGAGCCCATGTCAAAAAAAAAAAAAAAAAAAAAAAGAGGCCAAATTAATATGCTCTTCAAAGAAAATTAAGCCCAGAGACTTTTCCCCATTTCCCCACCCCGGGGTATAAGATTAGTATATAAACCCACAACATAAGTGTATTGCTTCATTTGTGGGGATGGAGGGGAAGACACCAGGTTGAGAGAAGAAATCAAAGGACTCCAAATGCAGAAACAATTATTAAAATAGTAATACACAAAATGAGTAATGGGATCCATTTTCTAAAGACTTGTCTTGGGAAAGAAAAATTTAATTGCTGTTGCACAAAACATCTGTATGAATTAGAAACTGGCTTCAGTAACATTAGCAGATAATATGTTCTAGAAAGTGGAGGCAACTGGATATAAAATTCTGGCAGCAATTTAATAGAACAGTCCCAGATGGTTAGGCTGAGGCCAACACCTAATGAGGACAAAAGCCTTGTCTGTGGGGAATTTTGGACAACACTTGCAGAAATAGTATACTGTGAACCAAATTGAATTGTTTTCACAAGTGTTGTAAAGTCTCATATAGTTAAAAAATTTTTTTTCCACATGCAATTTTAATTTTACAACAAGAGTGGCATAGAATACCTAAACAGAGAGGAGAACATTCATGCAAGATATCTAACTCCTTGATATAATAATGCATACACTCCAAAATGATCACAACATCTAGGGCTTTCTACAACTACAGGTGGTGGTTATTGAAAACATGGCCCCCAGTACCAACATCTATAAAGCAGCCACCACCTTCTCTGTGTGTTCTCTTTTTGTGTTTTTTTTTTTCTTCATTTTCCTTAATTAACTCTGCTATTGTTGCTGCTTCTTGGAAAAACTGGTAAAAACAAAATTGTAATCATTGAACATAGCACTCTGGCTATGAAGACATTTAAAACCTTCAATCTTTTGGGGTGAAGAAAGCACTGTGTGACATTTAGAACTCTGATTAACAAACATGGTGTTCACAAATTTTCCTGGCTTGAAGACTTCCACAACTTTCCTGGTCAGGTCATCATAAGAGATCTGACTTACGTTTGTTTCAAAGCTAACATAAGAAAATTCTGGTTCTGGAGTGATGAGAATAGTCCGATGAGTTCCATCCGATTTCATTCTATTCACTGAATACTCCCACAAGGATTGAACACTGTGGTGTCAATGACAGAACCTGCATCAGATCACAAATTCCACGCTGATGAATGACATCCTTTGCAGTAACACCATCTTTCATGTAGAACTGGTCCATAACTATTGGATCAAGCTCACTTAACAAAATTTCCAGGGTCTGATCTGGCTGACTTATTACCCAACTCTCTGGGAAACCCAGAGTATACAAGTACCAACAGTCAGAATTCATATGTCCCATACAAAATGCTGCTCCATTTGAAAAAAAAATCTATTTCTTCCCAGAAATTCTGGTGTGGGCATCCTTAATGAGAAGGCTTCATGAAATCCTTGCAAGAATAAAAGATGCTTTGAATTGAGTCAAACCTGCGGTAATCCCTAGCAAGCTTTAACAGGGGAGCCAGTGCTTTCAGCAAGAGGGTGGTACCACATGTCTTTAGAAGGAAACATCTCTTGGAGACAAATATGCTGTCTCGCTGAGTATATAAGCTTCCTGCTTGTCAGTTTTTGTCATACTTGTGATTGAACATTGCGCATCCTTCAAAAGTGCATCTCATTCAGATCTTGGGATAGTGCGAAGATCCCCAGACCCTTGGTTTGCATCATGTTGCTGCCGAGAGAACCAAACCTACAGCAGCTTCTTGGTCCCTTCGAAAAAACGTGCACCTTCCATCACCACGAGACTGCGAACAACCAACAACCACAGAAAATCAACTAAATTAAATCTCTTCTCCCACTGCTGCCAATGCGGCAGATTATTCCAGCTGTCATCCTCTGACAAAACAGCATTTTTGGAAGGTCTATGTGAGAGGACAAGATCATTCCCTAGCTAGCCATTCTACTCTCACATCCAAAGGAGGTAAAAAAGAGAGAGAGGTTTCCTTTCCAATTTCCAAGTTTCCCTTCTCACTCACTAATCTGCTTAATGCATTGCTTGGCTTTTCCGTGTTATAAATTATTTATTTCTAAGACAACATATATGCCTTTAGAAATGGTTGGTCTCAGTACATAAATATGGGTCAATAACATAGATGAAACTCTGTAGAGAAATGGAATCTCCACTTCACACCCCCCAGAGGCTGGGTGAGCTTCAGTAGCTAGGCTTATATTCTCCAACTCACCCCTCTTAATTTAGTTGACTGAAGACGGCCAGTCAGTTCTCTTGCCTGGATAGTCGAAGTTGAAATCCTTGTTTATCACTTCTATTGAGGCCTGGTAAACTTAGAAGGGACACAGCTATCATTTTCCATCTTATATGTAGAAAAGTAGAGAAAGTAGGTGTATTAAGTTATAGGTTCTAACTTTTAAAACAAAACCCAATCTAATTCAAGCTCAAATGACATACAAATCTTCTCTTTTGTATAATAGTTTGAACCTAAGTAGACTGGGAAGGGTTAATAATCACATGAGCTCCATGGAGTTGGGGACCTGGGCTCCTTTCATCTTGTTGCTCTGCCATTCTCAACCTGCAGCTTCCATCTCTAGGTCAAAAACAGTAACTTCTCATGTCATGTTAGCTTACAACTAATCAGCAAGGGGGAAAAAAAAGGAGGATCTCACTCTTCTTTATACCTGGAAATTTTACATCTTGCATTGGCCAGAGTTTAATAAATGTCTACAGTTGTGGCAAAGGAAACTTGGAAGAAATTCTTTAGCTGAGTAACCCCATCTGTCCAGCTAAAACTCTCCTCCTGTAGAAGAGGAAGAGTGATAGACAGGTTCAACATGTAGTCTGAACTAGTCTGACGCTGATTTAGCTGGTCAGCTGGGAATGAGCATCAAGTAGAGGCTCAGAGAAAAAGCAGCAGAGAAAGAGTTGGGCCTCCAGGAGGCAAGGACAGTAATATGGGTTCCTGTTGGCACTCACTTCTTGTGTTCAGTCCCTCATTGAGACCCAAAAGGTTTTCTTCCCTTGTTTATAATAATCCCTGGCTTTGCATGAACCAGCCCAAGTGCTCTTCTGCTTCTTGACACCAAAAAGCATTGATTAAAAAAAACAAAAAACAAAAACAAACAAACAAAAAAAAAAACAACCAACCCAATTATTTGCTCCTGGAGGGTGAGGACCACCTTCTAATTTTTTATTCCTGACCCAGGGTTTTGGTAGTACCCATGCCGAGAAGGCGAATATTGTTTTATTTAATGCATTGCTTCTTGTGGCAGCTGGATGAATTTAGCATCTGTCTCCACCATTTTTGCCAGTTATATAACATAAGACTTCCAATTTGCCTCAAAAACCCAGAAAGGGTGGAGTACCAAGGCAATCGGGAATGTCTCAGTTCCAAAACTGAAGAGGAAAATATTAACTATTTGGGCACAGGCATTCCCTGAAATCTGTCAGCACTCCGAGGGCAGGGCTGTCTGCCCAGCAAAAACCCAGCATCAGATCTTCACCGCACTGTTATGCAAACCAGAAGGCTACAGGGTTTGCTTCCCTCCCCAGAGTGGACAAATGCTTGTGAGTTAAATACCAATGCAATCAGCTCACCCTCAAATGAAAATGTTCTTTGCCTAGATCTGGAGAAGAGTCTCACATAGAACACTTTTTTTTTTTTTAAATTTAACCAACTGGAGAGAAGCACCATTTTATTAAAACTTTTTAAAATGAAGATTTGCTTTTTAATGGGAAATCTGCATTCCATCAACGGAATGAAAAACAATACTCTTGACTAGTTCATTTGATACAAAGCCCAGTACAACACAACTCAAATACACGGTTTTACTGATCATCTCCAACAGAAAATAAAATACCGGGATGTTAGAGGTTTGCTTCACAAGGACTTTTAAACCGACTTCTGTGTATTATAATAAAAACTTCAGGATTCATGTTAAACCAAAGAATTTTACATGTTTGCCTGGCATGTGGAAGGTGTTCAACTGATTTTTGCTGAATGTTTCAATGGATGCTGACAATATAGACTAGAAACATCTATAACATGGTACATTAACATGTAACTTTTAAAACTTACAGGATTTGTGACTGAATATTGCAATTAGTTTCTCTTACCCTGGGAAGGAAATCAAGCCTGTAATGGAAGGGTAAATGACATTGGGGTGGGAGGACTGAGCCGCAGAGCTTTTAATATATAATTACCTAAAAATTGTAAATTACAGCATTGCTACTTTCTGCTTCACTCTAGGCAACACAGCTAAATTTTATAGCACTGAAGTTCTTAGGTCCTTATAATTTTAAAGAAGGCTCACTGCCTGGTGTGGTGGTGCATGCCTGTAATCCCAGCAACTTGGAAGGCTGAGGCACGAAGATTATGAGTTCAAAGCCAGTCTTAGCAACTTAGTGAGGCACTTAGCAACTCGATGAAACCCTGTCGCTAAATAAAATATAAAAAAGGGCTGAAGATGTGGCTCAATGGTTACGCACCCCTGGGTTCAATCCTCAGTACCAAAAAAAAAAAAAAGATTCACTGATGACAGGGTATTACTGCTGGGCAGCATTTTTTACTTGCTCAAGAATATTTTTTTTAGATCCTCTGAATCTTTTTATAGAAATGATATGTTCACCTACATAGGTAATGCTTCTATACCAGCATTCCCCCCCCCCAAAAAAAAGTTTCTTGCAGAGGTAACTAGTTCAGCACTACACTGGGAGACCCCCACTATCAACCCCAGGTTTTCTGATTCTCCAGGAGGACTCCTGGGACCCACATGCAATTGCACTCACAACTGTGACTCACTATAGCAAAAAGAGGCCAAAACAACCAGCAAACAAAAAAAGGAATACGGGGTGAAGCCTGGGGAAAACCAGGCCCAAGCTCCCAAGGGTCCTGTCTGTCCCAGGAGAGTCACAAAGGACACACATCCAGTAATGAGTTCTTCGATAAGCACAGGTGAGAATTGTTGTCAACCAGAAACACTCATTAGAGACTCAGCACCCAATATTTTATTGGGAACTAGTCATGCAGGCAGACTCTACTTGGCACACATGCAAATTCCAGACTCCTCAAAGGAAAGCAGGTGTTCATCATAAACCATATTGTTTGCACAAACAGCTTAGGCACAGTGAGCCACTCTTATCAGTTAATGATGGGAACCCTTGCAAAATCTATATTCCCAGACACCAGTCAACGGCCAACCTTGCAAGCAGGACTTCTCAGGGATGGTAGTTTAGGCTGCTGTGTTAACTCTTTTCTGTGCAAACACTATCATTAAAGTACCAGTAATCATGATAGAGACATTAATACATTTGATCTTTCTTTCTCTTTTTTCTCTCTGTATATTTCCCTTCTTCCTTCCTGTCTTATTTTCTTTTCTTACAGTGCAAGGACCAAACACAAAACTTTGTGCATACTAGGCAAGCACCCTACCACTAAGCTAAAAACCCCAGATCCTAATTTGATGTTTTTTTCCCCAAGTTGGTATCTAGTCCCTTTCCTAAATCATTTTGTAATTAATACATATGGAACTTGTATCACATGCCAGCACCATGATTTAAATCATTTAAATATTAAAATAAGCCTATTGAACAGATCCTATGTTTTTCCCCCCATTGTACAAATGTGAACATGTAGATCCAGTTGAGTGAGTTAAATAACTTGCCCAAAGTCTAACAACTAATAATTGGTAGTGCTGGGATTGGACCAAAGGGGCTAACTCTAAAACATGGGCCCAGAAGGGTTTTGAGCAATTTCATTAAACACCTCTTCCTTTTCTCCTCCTCCTCTTCTTTCTTTTTAATATAGTCATAATCTCTCTCTCTCTCTCTCTCACACACACACACACACACACACACACACACACACAACACACACACACGACCCTACATCTCTCTGTGTTGTATTGATAGAACACAAACACAATGAAGTTTAGAACTGGTGCAGGCTGGCCCTCAAGTCTGTGTTGAGATGAAAGTGTAATTAGGCACAAGAACTGATTGTCTAGCCTTTATATGCTGCATCCTTAAAATGTAAGCAATATGTTAACTCTTGAAACTCAGCAGAAGGATTCTAATGCAAGAAACCTGGGCCAGCTCCACCAATAAGTACTTTAATTGCTGTTCATTTAGATTTTTGTAAATTGTTTTAGTATTTTTCAAAGTTTAGAAGACCCAGTGTCTGATTTGAAATAATACCCATATTCATCACCCTTTTTTAGTTTTTACAATGTGGAAAGCACAGATTACTTTTTAAAATAAATTTATAAACAATGGGAACCTATTTTTCACTATTCTTGGGAGCTAGGAAGCACAAGACAAAGGTACTGGTAGATTTGGGGTCTAGTGAGGGCTGGTATCTGCTACCAAAATGGCACCTTGAAGACTATGTCCACCTATTGCTTTCTTTTAAGAGATGGGTCACTGTAGGTCCACTGGAGCTTACCTTCAAAAATTTAACTAAGGTTCTCACTCTTGCCACCTCTGCTCAAACCCATATGGTTGGATTGGTAGACACAGCCTCGAAATGGGCTTCTGTTTCTGTCAGTGTGCACAGAATACAGGCTTCATCAAGTGGGTGGAGTCATTCTGGAATGGGTTATCTATGATTTCTACTCAGCAAAGGAAGCATGCTAGCTCTTTATACTTAAGATACATTTAAAAAATAAACTTCAAAAATAGAACAAAAGAGGGGCTGGGATTGTGGCTCAGTGGTAGTGTGCTTGCCTAGCTTGTGTGAGGGACGCATTGGGTTTGATTCTCAGCACCACATACAAATAAATAAAATAAAGGTCCATCAACAACTAAAAAATATTTTTTAAAAAATAGAACAAAAGAGTCACAAACAACCCAAAGAATCTGAGGCCTGCCTGCCTGGTGTTCCCTGTTGCCATTGGAGCTCACTGCTGCCCAAGTGAGGTCAGACACTGTTGTCACACAGCAGACACAGCCAAACATGTGGGTTTGGTTTCTCAGAAAGCTAAGTTGAGGACCCTCTGCTGTTTGAAGGACACAGTCTGCTTCAGAGACCTTACAAAGGGCAAGCAGGACCCTGTACCTGGTTGCTAATATCCTGAAGGCAGGGAGGGAAGCAAGTTTGGACAGAGCACAAAGAAGCACAAGACTGTCAAGAAATTGGAATTGAAAATACTTCAGATACCATGAAATTTAGAGGATGGTAATAGTTGTTTCTTTGTAGTTGATTCTTTCAGGGCTGTATCCCCAGGTGATGGCGATACCTTCGCTGCTTTTTCTTTTAACCGCAAAGTGTTTTCACACTTATCATCTCACATCATCCTCACAGTAGCCTGGGAAGGAGGACAGATCTGAATTTATTATGCTATTTCAAAGATGGAACTTAGGCACAAGGATAATGAGACTTTCCTCATATCTTAAGGCTAGTAACTAGTAACTTTTAATCTTGGACAGTGCTTCTCAATCTTTAATGGGCAGACAAAACATCCGGAGATCAGTAGGTACACTAGGTCTGGGGTGGGGTCAAGATTATTCATTTCTAATAAGCTCTCAACTGATACACATAAGAAATATGATTGCAGAATGCATTACAGATGGTAATGGGTAGATGTGATTTTTTTGACTATACAATGGCATGACACATACCCATGCAACCATTCTGTTTTTCACTTTTAATACAGTGTTTAATAGATTATATAAGAAGTTTAAGTCTTCATTATAAAATCATGTCTGAGCATGTTTAAGGTAGGTGAGGCTATGATGTTTGATAGATAAGGTAGATTAAATAATTTTTCAATTTAGGACATTTTCAACTTACTATGGGTTATCAGAACATAACCCCATTCTATGTCAAAGAGCATCTGTACTTTAAATTTGACTTTTTTTTTCTTATAGTGATATAACATTCACAAAGAGCATAAAAATTCACAAAGAGCATAAAAATTGCATGAATATTGGTCAGGTGCTGTGGCATATGCCTATAATCCCAGCAACTCAGGAGGTTAAGGTAGGAGAATCACAAGTTTGAGCTTAGCCTCAGCAACTTAGGGAGATCTTGTCTCAAAAAATTTGGAGATGTAGCTCAATGGTAGAATACCTTTTGGCTCAATCTCTATTGCTGAAAAAATATTGCATGAATATTTTAAAAAATTATTATAGAAGTGCTGGGGTTGTGGCTCAGTGGCAGGCACTTGCCTAGCATGTGTGAGGCACTGGATTCGATCCTCAGCACCACATAAAAAAACAAACAAACAAACAAATAAATAAATAAATACCGGTATTGTGTCCATCTACAATTACAAAATACTGAAAAAAAATTATTACAGAGAAAATACCTATAATCCTATTACTAGGTAAGAATTAGAATATTACCCAAAGGCTTCTTCTCCCTCTCTATTCCTCTTCCCAGAATAAGACACTATCTTGACTTTCGTGATAATTATTCACTTGCTCTGGGAAATTGATGTTTTGAAGAGATTTTGTTTTGTTTTGTTACCAAGTTCCTATTTTGGAATCACCAGTGTTTTGCATCTGGTAAAGGCACAAAGTCCAAAGGAATTGATCTTGTCTTTTGAGATCTGTGATAGGATAAAATCCCCTAGAGGAGGATCACCAGGACCTGCTCAGTCCAAGGGTTCAGAAGAGAGGGTATGACTCACACACCAAATACTGACTTCCAGCACAAGGTATTTTTGAAAAAATGGATTTGAGATCTTCATTACTATATCAAGTCACTATTTATTAAATCAGTTATAGTTGTTCAAAGTCTATCACTGATGGCAGAACCGATAAGAAATACCTGCCTCTAGAGGAGACAGTAAAATAGACAAAGGCGGTGTTCCAACGTGACGTCTACCTGAGTGGTCTGGCTTCTAGAAGTTCCAATTCCCCTCACTGGATGAAACCAACAGTCCTGATTTTTCAATAAACAAAGTTTCCTAAAGCAGCTGTCTGAAAATATGGATCTTCATTTTTGTCTAGCTCCCAGTCTGATTAAAGATGGGACTGGCAGCATACTCAAAAAGTCAAAAGCCTAGGAGCTGTCAGTGCTTACCCTCAGTACCAGGAGTCCAGGAAGTCTTGGTGAAACCAAGGGAAAGACTGAACCTCCCTGACAGCTTGTGAATAGGTCCAGGAAAGCAAAAAAGAAGAAGGAAAGACTCAAAGCCTCTTGTATAGACCCTTCCTCATGCAACCTGCACCATGTGGGTATCAAGTTAACTATTGCCGGCAACAAACCACCCTCAAAACTTAGTAGCCTAACACAACAACCTGTTATTTCTTAGGATTCCTTGATTTGGGGGAGAAGATCTTATGCTGATTTCTCCTGGGCATACTTCAGCTGGGAGTCAGCTGGACTGGAAGGACCAACATGGTTTTACACACAGCTGGGAGTTGGCACTGGCCATTGTCTGGAGTCTCTTAGATTTTCTCATTCTTGAGTTTTGTCCCAGGGCATCGAGTCCCTAGGATGTATATTAACCAGTTATTAAACCACTGGTAGCTTGACATCAGTCATGATGGGTGTATTTATATGACAAAAACTTGCAAATGCTATAAATCAGATCTTCTTTTTCTGGATGGCTGACTTACCTGAATGCCACTGCCCACACCTGTATGTGCCCTGCAGAGCCTTGCATTGTGTGTGCCCAGTTTGTGTTTGTGAAATGGAATATTTAGTCAAGAGGCAGAGAGTTGCCAACAACGCTGCAGTCCTGTCAAAATGTCAAATGAGGCTGGAGATAAGGCTCAGTGGTAGAGTGCTTGCTTAACATGTGCAAGTCCCTGGGATTTGATCCCCAGAACTGAATAAAAGAAAAAAAAAGTCAAACAAATTGTAAAATGAGGAGACTACATCCGAGACAGGTGAGTTTTTATATGGATACACCGTGATTACTGTACACACACACACACACACACACACACACCCCACATACTATAAACAGCACAACAGCTCTGCTACTTTAAATACATAATTACATACCTATGCCCTGAAATAGAAATGGGATAATCAAGTTTCCCATAGGATGGTAAGTTGTCCATAAAGCCACACTGATGTTGTGACTGTGGGGGACAAGAAGGTGAAGAAGGGGTGAGACAGTTCAAGAAACACACCTTTTCATGCACCCTTATCTCAGCCCTCACTGTGTTGTCTCTGTTCTGTATATTTTGATTTCTGCCTTTTTGGAAGCTGTCTCTGCACGTCTCTATCTCCTCTGGCATGGATTAGAGTGTCTAAGTTGTCTATTTTCCTCCCCATTTGTTTGGGTTTTCCTCAGACCTCTGTCTCAGGGAAAGCAGAGTGTGGGTACCAAGCCGGGTTGGTTGCTTTCTTCATGTGGTTTGCTCTGCTTCTTAGCTAAGCATTTCCCCAGAAACCTGGGCGGCAACTGTACAGGTCTCATCACTGGCCTGTTGTGTTCCAGGGTTGTTCATATCCTGAGAATAAGTAGTTAGGTCCTGGGGACTTCTTTGCATTACATATCACCCTGGGTATCTTCTCTGATTTTCCTACTGACTTTTTTTTTTTTAACCCTCCTTTTATGACTGAGAAAAAAAGTGAAGGATAAAACAAAGTACATAAATATATTCTATCCCTTTTTAGTTGCATTGCAAAACTCAGTCCCCTCTACTGGCTTCCCTTCCTCTGCCCATCCTTAAATATTAGCGTTCCCCAAGGCTTTGCCTTCTGACATTTGGCTTCTGCCTCCTCTCACTCCCTAGGTGGTCCTGCTAACTTAATCTACTCTCAACTGCTGAAACTGATGACCGGATCCAGACATCTCTGATCCACCCTCCACCTCTCTCTGGACATTCTCCTGGAATGCCCCAAAGGCTCCCAAGGCTTATCCCACCTTGGTCTGAACTCATCTATTTCCTTAAACCAATTGATGAGACTCATTCTAAACATCTTCTTCACTTTCAGACAAATCCTGTGAATCTACCTGATTCAGTTATCTGTTGCTGCATAATGAACCACCCCAAAGCTTTGTGGCTTAAAACAATGATTTGTTTATTGCTCATAATGCTATAGGTGGGTTGTGTGTTCCTCAGCTCATTAATGTACATGCAAACTGCTCATGTCAGCTGGGCTGGGAGGCCCAAGATGGCCTCATTCACATGTCTGGTAGTTGATGTTGGCTATTGGTTATTGGCTAGAGTGCCTCGGTTCTTCTCCACACAACCACTGGTCCTTCAGTAGGCCAGGATGGCTTCCTTCCATTGGCGACTCAGGCAGGGCAGCTATCCAAACCAGAGAGCCTGAACTTGCCAGGCCTGTTATGCCTAAACTTCAGAACTCTTACATCATGTCTACTGCATTTAATTTGCCAAACCAAGTCACAAGGTCAGACCAGGCTTAAGGGGTGGGAAAATGTTCTCCATTTCTCCTGGGAGAAGTAGCAAAGTCACATTGCAGAGGAGCATACTGGTACCAGAAAGAGAGGAATTTGTTGACATTAAACAAACTACTGTGTTACCATATTAAGGCCCGTGGAATTTGTTCTATTCAAGGTCTGTCACGACCTGACCTGTTTTAGGAAGATAACTCTAGTAGTTTGTGTATGAGTTGGAAAAAACAGAGATTGGAGATAGAAATCCCAAAGGGAGCTTGTTTCAATAGGCCAGGCAAGGAAGCAGAAGGCATTGTTCATAGGACAGGGATGGGGAATTCAAATGGCAGGATGAAGTAGAATTCATAGAATTGAGTGTTAAGTGTAAGCTCAGCACTAGCATAGGTGATGTGTTAACCATAGGATGTGGTTAACCTATTAGCATAACATCATGCAGCCAAAAAAAAAAAAAAAAAAGTACTCAAACTATTTGGTAATGAGAACTTGAATTCTTAAAAAAAGAAAACAAATTTAAAAATTTAGACTGTACTGGCCTGTGCCTCTTTCCTTTGCCTGATAACAGAATCTTTTTTCATGGTGGACTCATTTTAATGTTTCTTATGGGACTAACAAGCCCCTTATACCACTCCCCTCAATACTAAAAACTTTCTACCCTAGGGCATGTGGCACAGTTCTGGCCACAGATGTCCATCCCTATGGACAGAGCATTGGTCCAAGGAGGCACATAGGATCCAAATCAGAGCCATAATCTTCCCTGCAGGCATTACCTCAGAAGTCTCTCTCTTTCTGCTACACTTGCAAAGCCATGGGGATGTGAGATTAGAGCTGTCAGTGTCCCACGGCCCAACACGTAGCAAAGGCGGCAAGCAGAGTCAAGAGTGTGAGGGATGGAGAGAACAAATACTGTGATTGCTCTTGGATCTAGTCATGCCTAAAACAGATGCAACCCAGATTTCCCTCTTACATAAACCAAGGACTTCCCTTTTTTACTACTTTAAGTTGTATTTCTTACACATGCAAACTAAAAACGTTCTGGATGATACAAACACAACCACAAGACTGAATAATCAGGGTCCTAAAGGTTCTGTTCCCTCTGAACCGCCCTGCACACCACTCTATTATTTTTCCAAAATATTTCTTTTGCCATGCAAAAATCTTCTAAGGACCTCTGTTACTTATGTACTATTTTAATTCAGCTCAAATGCAATCCAGATTTAACTTGCCTTTTTAAAAAAGCCATATTCTCCTAGTTTTCCCTCTTGTCACACTGATTTGTTGACTCAACCTCAAAGACTACTTTCTCATTCCCTTCTTTCCTTTCTTGCTCATTTCACCTATTCACCCACCTTGAAAAGCCCTCCCATCCCCCTCTGCCATTGATTCCACTCATACTTAAGGCCCCAATTCAACTGTACTTCTTCCATAAGTGCTTTCTCTGAACATGACCACCTAAGAGTTCTCTCCCTCTTTTGAACACCTATTGTGCTTACCATCTGTCCTGCTCTTGGCACACTTACTACTATACTGTCTTCTATTGTTATTTAACCTTTAGATTTGTGTTCACTTTGTTTCCCTTATGGAAAAAAAAAAAAGGCTCTTTTTTTTTTTCAGTGATGGCCTTGTACATGCTAGTCAAATGCTCTATCACTGAGCTACATCCCCATCCCTTTTTATTTTGAGACAGGGTCTCTCTAAATTGTTGAGACTGGTCTCAAACTTGTGATCCTCCTCCCTTCGTCTCCTGAGTAGCTGGGATTACAGGTGTGCTCTCTCTTATTTGGTTGCCTTATTAAAAGTTAAATCTATGAAATGTTTACTGATGCAGGTTCAGTGTTTCAGTTCTTGGTCTGTTTTTTGTTGCTATAATAATATTGCAGACTGAGTAGTTTAAAGAAATTTATTTCTCACAGTTCTGGAGGCTGGCAAGTCCAACTACATGGTGCTGACATCCCTCAAGGGCCTTCTGCTGTGTCATAACAGGCAGGAGGGCAAGCAAGCATGCACTAGATGTAGAGGGAGAGCAAGGGGCTGAACCTGCACCAACCTGCTCTCAGTGACAACAGCGATCCACTGATTGCACAAAGCCCTCC
Source organism: Marmota marmota marmota (assembly GCF_001458135.2). Classification (NCBI taxonomy): domain Eukaryota; kingdom Metazoa; phylum Chordata; class Mammalia; order Rodentia; family Sciuridae; genus Marmota; species Marmota marmota. Next base: position 4,377,273 of record NW_026000076.1, on the reverse strand, counting down.
TGACCTGATCATCTCTCACTGGGCCCCACCTCCCGACACCACTGCATTGAGGATTAAATTTCCAACACAGGACATTTGGGGGACACATTCAAACCACAGCGCTCAGTAAGTTGGCAGAAAGCACTCTATGCAAGGTCAGAGGGAAATAAATTGGATGGAGACTCTGGTCAAAGAAAACAAAAGGAATTAGCGTAAATACAAGAAAGTGAGTATGTATGAGGAAGATTGTGGAAGCTCTCGAATTCTCACTTCCTTTTCTATGGTAAAAAGTCACTGCTGGGAAGTGAATGCCCCAGCCCAGGCATACCTCTCAACGGGTCATTCCCCTGGTTCTGGGCAGTGCAGGACGAAAGGAAATGACAGTGTCACATCTGGGTGGAGGTGGTGAGGACACAGATGTGCCTTCTCTGCTCTCATTTTCCTTTCCTGCCTGCTGGCTGCACACGAAGAATGGGGGTGGGGCTGGGGCT
>NW_026000076.1:4337096-4376780 GCF_001458135.2 Marmota marmota marmota | reverse complement strand
GATGGGGCTGGGGCTGGGGCTGGGGGAGAATGGATCATAGGATGAAAGTGTTTGGGTCCCTGAATTACCACATGGTGAAAAACTGCCCCCTGATAAGGAACCTTGGCATTGTGCTGTACCCTAAGACAATTATCAATTCTGTTGTGTTCAGCCAGTGAAATGTGGAGAATTACTTGTTACACCAGTGTTTTAGTTGGGGTTCTCCAGAGAATCAGAACCTATAGGATATACACAAACATACCATATACTAGATTGTGTGTATGTATTCATACACACACACACACACACACACACACACGGAGAGGGAGAGAGAGAGATTTATTGTAAGGAATTGGCTCATGTAATCATGGACACTAGCAAGTCCAAACTCTGCAGAGTTGTCCAGCAGGCTGAAGATCCAGGAAGAACTGAAGGCCACCTGCTGCTGGTGGATTCTTTCCCTCTTGCTTGGAAGAGGTGGGGCTTTTGTTCTTTTTAGACTTTCAGTGATTAGGTGAGGCCCACTCACATCAAGAAGGAAAACTACTCAAAATCAACTGATTCAAATATTAATCTCAACCAAAAACCCTCACAGAAGCATCCAGAATAATACTTGACCACATATGTGGGCATTGTGGCCCAGCCAAGTTGAAACAAAAAATTAACCATTTTGAGCAGCTAGTACTTCCCTAATTTACACCAAGATGGGTTAAGACTAATCTAACCCATGCAAAAATGGCACATTTCCCATACCCCTGTCTTCACTAGAAGGTTGTTCCTACCCTGGTAAAGAAAACGTTATTTTTAAAAGTATGCTTGAAAACATCAAACTTTCTACAAAGATTTAATGAAAGGTTCATTGCAAAAGCCTAGAGAATAGACTGTAGTCATTTCACTGTAATCTGCTCTCTGCATAGGGAAGATATAGTCACCTGGGGTCTAAAAACTAACAAATAATTTCTCTGCTTAGGAGAAGAGTAAGCACTGGAAAGACAATCACCAGGAAACTGTCCCACATTCCCACCTTCAGCAGAGCTCAAGGATGGGTTCTTGGAGGACAACCCTGCCACTTGTCATGGTCACTGTGGTGGCCTCAATCTCATCTAAGCGGGTAGCACAGTAGAACTGAAACGGATCAGGGAACAACTGGAAAAATCATCTTCCTTATCTTCAGCCTCAAAGAGAGCACTAGAAAGCAAAACATCTCCCTTGCCCCTCACCATAATCTTCTAAGAAGTAGAAGGGAATTATTATTATTTCAATTTTTATTATTTCTTAGCTCTGACAACAACACTGAAAAGTTCACTATACCCAGCATTCTGGTCAATGCCCTGCAATGCTGTAGACAACTTCCTACTTTCTCCATGAAGCCCACCCTCACCTTTCCAGGGTTCTTTATTTCACAGGCATTTACTTATTTGTTCAATAAATAAGCATCTACTACAGAAATAACAGGATTTCTAAGGAACTCAAAAGTGCAAACTGTGGTCAACTGTATCTCAATAACTCTTAATATATAATCTCCATGTACACTAACAGCATGTGTGCATGCTTAAAGGATAACACAATCCCACTCTAACTCTCTGTGTTCCTCATGAATTTTTCTTATCTAGAGTATCTGAACTCTCTGTGACTAGCAGGAGTGGCTAGTTTTATGGCTCTCCACTTTAAAAGGACAGTCTGACTTTGCTCTTTAAAAAAAAAAAACAAACTTCACATTTAAATTATAATGGAATTACATAGGGGGGCCTGGGGCATGGAAAAATGGAACAAAGAGATCTCATTTGTGGGGCCAAGATGAGAGTATCCTGCAGCAGCCAGTTGGCCTGTGTCCACTTGCCAAGGGCCTCTCTCTGATTCTAGAAGCAGGTAATGAATGGCAGGCATGACATGGGTAGGAGGCACGTTGACTTGTTGACTTGCAAAGAGTCTCAGCAGAGGACCAAAGTTACTGCACTCCAGGACCACAGGGAAGCCCACCTCACAGGCATGGCTTGGTTGGTGCACACACACACCCAGAATCCTGGAGACTAGAGTCTAGAACATGGAACACAACCGTCCGCTGCCACCACCCCTCCCACCTCTACCCCCAACTTGTTCTCGAAGCTTAGTGGAGGTTGGAACCAAGACTCTGGAGCAAATCCTCCTCGTTTGGCAGTGTTGGGACTTCAGCCAGCTGGCCTGTCAGTCCCTGGGCTCTCTCATGCCACAAAGAGGAGGGTTGGTGTGGGGAGGAGACTTCCTATCCCCACCATACGGTGCAACTCTTAATTTATTTATCAAAGTGCAAAGTTTATGCTGAAGTTTAGGTATTTTTGTTGGGTTGAACTGTCCTTAAATCCTCTGGCTATGTTGCAATTCCAGCCTCCAAGCTTACCAGTCCTTGCTCCCAAGTTTGACTGTTTTTTTTTTCTTTCTTTCTGGCTGAACCTCAAAAGGTTTGCTTGGAGAGGCTGGAGGAGGGTGGGATTTCCCCTCATGTCACATAAACAAGGAAGTGAGGGAGGCCTCTGTGCTCTCAGAACTCTAAGCACGAAGTGATGTGAGTCCAAGCATTCAAATCACTTGGTTGGCATTAAGCATGAAAAACTTTCTTTTTCATACCATTTAGGCCTGAGTCTCCATAATGCATTTGGGGGCTTGTGGTTATTACTGTATTTATGCTTCAATTTATGCACTGGGTATTCTGAAAAGCTTTAATAAACAATAATAATAACAGCAGATAACATTTATATCTATGCTCATGGCCCTGTATCAGGGGTTTTAATGAGTATTAAAACACTTTCAGGGCTGGGTTGTGGCTCAGTGGTACAGTGCTTGCCTAGCATGTGTGAGGCACTGATGTTCATCCTGAGCACCACATAAAAATAAAATAAAGATATTGTGTCCACCTAAAACTAAAAAATAATTTTTTTTTAAACAAACACTTTCAACAATTCTCACTTGTAAGTGGAGATAACTGGAACATGGAAGGTTAAAAAAAAAAACTTGTATACAAACACACAATAGGTCACAGTGGAGGAAGGAAAGGATTCACATCCTGGGTTCTTGGTTTATCAAAGCTCTTTTAATCTACTCCACTATCACATGAGCAAAATGAAGTGAATAAAACCTTAACAAACCTATGGAGGACATTTTCTGTGTAAAGGGATCTGGTGGATACTTTCATCAAATAAATACTGTTTACATTCTGTGTAAATTCACATTTTCGTATTTGCTTTTTGGCATGCTTAAAGTGAGCTACAATATCCCTATTTGAGAAAGTAATATTATTATTATTATTATTATTATTATTATTTTAAAGAGAGAGAGAGAGAGAGAGAGAGAGAGAGAGAGAGAATTTTTTTTAATATTTATTTTTCAGTTTTCGGCAGACACAACTATCTTTGTTTGTATGTGGTGCTGAGGATTGAACCCGGGCCGCACGCATGCCAGGCGAGCGCGCTACCGCTTGAGCCACATCCCCAGCCCGGGAAAGTAATATTATTAAAAAATATTAAAGAGGACTTTGTTCATTCCTTTGATAGATATTCACTGAGTGAGCCTCTGTGGGATACAAAGATGAGAAAAACAGATAACCCCTGCCTTCAGGTAGCATATAGTTTTTCTCCAACCCTTATTACTCATGCTTAAAAAGAGAATGTCTATTTTATTTTATTTATGGCAGGAAGTTAAGAGTTAATACTGCTTATCACAGTAATGCAGCCACTGTAAAATGAAAAAAAATGATAAGAATGCATAATATAAATATAGTTTCCAGTATTGCCTATCCCAAAGAAACAACCACAATTACAGATGAATATTTTAACACTGAAAACTCTTTCTGAAAAGGAGACACCAAGAGTAGCTGCTTGTAATTCCTCTGTCTGGGCTTACTCAACCCTTCAAGACTTGAAAAATTTTTTTACTGGGTGGCTCCTAACCTCAGGGCAAGCAGCAACACAACTGAAAGTAAATAGAAAGAAAACTTTGGCCCTAGGGCCTGAGAAAGGCTCCCCTCTCCTTGTTAATTTATTTCCATGAAAAGACACTAAAGGCTTTCAAAGTTCGGATTGTTGTAGAAAATCCAGGGTAGATGGTCACCAGATGTACAGAGTCGGAGCACACAACAGGGAACACTCAATAGATGTCTGCTGAATGAAGGAATGAAAACTTTGTACTTAACATTTAAAAAGTTAAAACAAAAAAACACATACTGGACTTCACAGGTTTTCAATTTCAATTTACCTTTTTTTTTTTTTTTTTGGTAAGTGGCAAAGGGAGAAATAGAGAAGTGTTTTCTGACTGAAGTTTATTTTGCTTTCAGTTTCTGCTTTTTCAGTTCCTGTTACTGCTCGTGGAGATGCAGTGAAGGGCAGCAGACCCATGGGATTTGAGGTGGCATGGAAAAATGGTCCCTCGCCTGACCAGGCAGCACAAGGCATTAATAAGGCGATGTGCACACAGTATGCACTCAGGAACGGAGGAAAGGCACACACAGAGAACCCTGGATCTGTGGCACTAGGGACTTTTTGAAAATGCTCTACTGCAAAAGAAGGATGATAAGGATTTTATAAGGGCTATGAAGAAATGTATTTAAGTTCATAAAACTTTTTATTGAGTGTTTACTCTGTGTTCCTATGTGCCTTATGTCTTACTAACTGGCCACATCTTCAAAACAATCCTATAAAGAAGTCACAGCTATAACCCCCACCTTACAAATGAAACAACCCAGGCACAGAGAAGCTCAGTAGTTTCCCAAGGAGAGAGCAAGACAGGATTTGAGCCCTGACATTTCGGCCCCAGCATCCAGGTGTTAAACCACTCTGCACTAAATGATAGATTTAGTAAGAACAACGTTTAAAAAAAAGTTTTTCTGCTTTGTTCTTACTGAATCTATCATTTGTTCATTCTTTTCAAAATCATGTATTGAGTACCTACTATTTGGATAACAATGTACTAATACCTGTCAGGAACACAAAGGCAAATCAAGCATAATTCAACCCAGTAGAATTTCTAATGAGTTTTGGAATCATACCTTCTGTTGGTAGGTTTGAGTCTTATTCCCACCACCTACCAGCTTTGTGATTTTGTGCAAATTTCCCAACCTCTCTAAGTTTAGTTTCCTTACATAGAAAAAAAGGGAGAAAAATAAGGGTGACAGCAGCTATCTTAGAGGGTTGTTCTGAAGAGAAAATGTACTGATGCATGTCACTCCACTTGAGTGCCCGAGGCAGTGTAGGCACACAGCAACCATTAGGCTCTAAGAGGGAGATAAGACACAGACAAAATAAATGAAAACATCCCTGTGGACAGCCTAGTGCAAACTACAGAAATCCAACAGGAAGTAAGGTTGGGTAACTTATGCCCAGGATTGCTCTGCTGCAGGCGTTCAGTCACAGTGGGTAAGTGGGAGGCAGATGCAGTATGCCTGGGAGTCCCTCTCTCTCAGGGAAGTCTGTTCCCTCCTTTACAGTAAGATGCAGATTGGCCACAAAGACACCAACGGGTCTTCCAGTTGGAAGTCCTATTTTAATCAACTTCCTGACTTCCATTCTTCCTTGGAGAGGAACGAAAGAAACAACTGAATTTCTCCACAAATAAAGTGAAGCAATTTTTCTTCTCTTTTGAATTCTGTTGATAGACTAAACATAAAATAGTCAACTGCCAGTGGTCAGACATGTAGATGAAAAACATGGACATCAAATAAAAACCCCAGGGTGTGGGATTCCTTTTTAAAAAAAAAAAAAATTAAAATTATATAAATAGCCAGGTGGAGTGGCACATGCCTAGAATCCCAGAGACTTGGGAGACTGAGGCAGTACACTTGCAAGTTTAAGTCCAGCCTGGGCAATTTAGGGATACCTTGTTTCAAAATAAAAACTAAAAAGGGTTTGAGATGTAGCTCAGTGGTAGAACTCTCCTGAGTTCAATCCCCAGTAACAACAACAACACACACACACACAAGTTATACAAGAGATACAAAAAGATTCTGGCTCTTTTAATTATTTTATTTTATATTTAATTATTTATTCTACCTCTTTTATTTATTTTAAAATCTTTTTNAAAAAAAAAAAAAAAAAAAAAAAAGAAGAAGAAGAAGAAGAAAGAATTATTCAAGTAACAGATGATTACCTGACCAGAGAGAAAAATCAAACACACAGAAATTCATGCTCTAAAAAGGCAGAGTTCTTCACTTCCCTAATTCTATCTCCTCTGTAGGGTAAGCATAACTTTAAATAAAGAAAATGATTTTAATGAAGTTGACTTTAAAAATTGGCTTCTGTCCTAAGAACCAGAATGACCTTTTAATCTTTTGTTCTACCTTTTTTTCTTGTTATCATTTATTCCTTGATAGGCAGTATCTTTTCAGCCCTCCTGATAACTAAGCCCTTATCTGAGTGGCAGTCATTGTAAATGTGTTTTAACTTGCATTCTTTAATAGCATTGTATAATAATTTGCAAGTCAATTGTTCTCTCTTTAGTTCTCTGAATAAAAGAGACTGAAGGAAGTAGGTCTTGGAATTATAATACCTGGGTTAGAGCTTTTGTGACCAGCCACCTGTCTCTTAAAGAGTCTTTGGTCCTATGTCCTTTCCAGTTAAGAAAAAGAAAAGAAAAGAAAGAAGAAAGGAAGGAAGGAAGGAAGGAAGGAAGGAAGGAAGGAAGGAAGAAAAGGGAGACCAGGTGCAGTGGTGCAGCTTTTAATTGCAGTGACTTGGGAGGCTGAGGCAAGAGGATCTGTATTTCAAAGCCAGTCTCAGCAATTTAGTGAAGCCCTAAGCAACTCAGCAAGACCCTGTCTCTAAATAAAACAAAAAAAAAGGTCTAGATGTGGCTCAGTGGTAAAGCACCCCTGGGTTCATTCCCTGGTACTGAAAATTAAAAAAAAAAAAAGAGGGTTGGGGATTTAGCTCAGTGGCACCCCTAAATTCGATCCTTGTCCCCTGGGCGGGGTGGGGCGGGGAGAGAACCTTCCAAATCTTCAGTTCTAAATCCATGGTTTTTGGTTTTGTTTAGTTTTGTTTTGGTACGGGAATTGACCCCAGGCCTTAAGCATGCTAGGCAAGTGTTCTACCATTAAGCCCCCAACCGTAAATTCTGTTTTTATATTGAAGTTAACTTCTTTTAATGATACTCGAAGAAGAAAAATATCCAATTGAAATTATTGTCTTTTGCTGACTGTAAGCAGAATTAGTTTATTTGTGCTTTGGCAAACTGCTACTTCTATGGTTCTGTCTTTTGTTTCAACCCCAAAATGGTTTATTTCATATCTCGAACTTATATTCAAATGATTACATCTGATTTGTTTTGTATGTCAGTTAACCACTAAGCATATGTCATCACATCACTTAATTTATAACAGAACACAGATTTGCTGTGTTGGCTCCTCTAGTTAAAATAGAATCTAGTAATTTACAGTTACCCACAAAAAAATTCACAATGAAGAACACTAAATAACAATAAACAATAGCCAAGAAACTCAGGAGAGAAATAAAAAATCCAAAGCAGATTTCTGTTTTTAAATATCATTTTATTAAAAAAGAAATGGTTACTATCTTTTTCCCCATATTTTATCTTGCATCCTGCTGCCCTCAAAGACAGCTTTAAGAACACACACACACACACACACACATACACACACAAATACATACAATTTCCATGTACTATTCAGTTTTGAAGGAATAGGATGATTGAATAGGCACAGAAGGAAAGAAGTCAAGTTTGCTGTGTTTTCTCATTAAATTTCAAACCTCAGACTAAAGTAAAAACAAAAAAGATTTTAAAATAAATAAAAGAGGTAGAATAAATAATTAAATATAAAATAAAATAATTAAAAGAGCCAGAATCTTTTTGTATCTCTTGTATAATTTGTGTGTGTGTGTGTGTGTGCACGCGTGCATGTGCTGGTGAGGAGGGTTTACAGAGAATCTAATGAAAGCTATGAGTTGTCTTTCTGGAAAGTTTATAGATGTACTTAAGTCCCCCCAATTGTAGACATTCCATAAACTTCAGTTTAAGAATTTAGTTGTGGTGTTGTGGTGGAGATGAAAAAGTGTTGAGCAATATATTGGAGAAAAGATAGCCTCTTCAATGCTGGGAAAACTGGAAATCCACATGTAACAAAATGAAATTAAATCCCTATCTCTCACCATGCACAAAACTCAACTCAAAGTGGATCAAGGACCTAGGAATTAAACCAGAGACCTTGAGCCTAATAGAAGAAAAAGTAGACCCAAATCTCCATCATGTCAGATTAGGCCCAACTTCCTTAATAGGACTCCTATATTGTGAGAAATAAAATCAAGAATCAATAAATGGGATAGATTCAAACTAAAAAGCTTCTTCTCAGCAAAAGAAACAATCAGTGAAATGAAGAGAGAACCTACCGAATTGGAGCAAATCTCTACCACAAGCACATCAGATAGAGCACTAATCTCTAGGATATATAAAGCACTCAAAAACCTTAACACCAAAAAACAAATAATCCAATCAGTAAATGGGCCAAGGAACTGAACAGATACTTCTCAGAAGATGATATACAATCAATCAACAAGTATATGAAAAAATGTTCAACATCTTTAGCAATTAGAGAAATGCAAATCAAAACTACTCTAAGATTTCAACTCACTCCAGTCAGAATGGCAGCTATCAAGAATACAAACAACAATAAGTGTTGGCAAGGATGTGGGGGGAAAGGCACACTCATACATTGCAGGTGGTGCAGCCAATCTGGAAAGCAGTATGGAGAATCCTTGGAAAACTTGGAATGGAACCACTATTTGACCCAGTTATCCCACCCCTTGGTGTATACCCAAAGGATTTAAAAACAGCATACTACAGGGACACAGCCACATCAATGTTTATAGCAGCACAATCCACAATAGCTAAATTGTGGAACCAAACCAGATGCCCTTCAGTAGATGAATGGATAGAGAAACTATGGTTTATATACACAATGGAATATTACTCAGCATTAAAAGAGAATAAAATCATGGCTGTTGCAGGTAAATGGATGAAGTCAGAGAATATAATGCTAAGTAAGCAAATCCCCAAAAACCAAAGGCCAAATATTTTCTTTGATATGAGGATGCTGACTCACAATAGCAATGGGGGCGGGTGACATGGGAGGAATGGAGGAACTTTAGATAGGACAAAGGGGGAAGGAGGGAAGGAAGGGGGTATAGGGTTAGAAAAGATTGTGGAATGAGTTAGACATCATTACCCTAAGTACATGTAAGAAGACATGAATGGTGTGAAAATGCTTTGTGTACAATCAGTGACTTGAAAATTGCGCTCTATATGTGTAATATGAAATGAATTGCATTCTGCCATCATAAATAACAAATTAGAATAAATAAGTAATTTAATTAAAAAAGTGTTGAACATTGTGATTCTGACTTTGCTACACATCTAATAGTGGTAAGCCAGACCTTTCGTATCCCAAAATATATTTTTAAAATATTTATATTTTAGTTATATGTTGGCACAGTATTTTTATTTATGTGGTGCTAAGGGTCGAACCCAATGCCTCTCACATGCTAGGGGAGTGCTCTGCCTTTGAGCCACAACCCAGCCCCCAAAACATTTAATACATAATTTTTGTATGGAGTAAACTAATTCCTATTTTTTTTAAGTTAAAGAAAAAAAATTATTGAAGATTTGAGAAACAATTCCTAAAAGACTTTTTCAGAAAATTGTAGCTATACAATGCATTGCCTCTATCATGTTAAAATGTGCATAAACCACAAACCAATACCATCAAAAAAGCCACCATTCGGTTGGTGTAGTGGCTCAGTGGTATTGCGCTTGCCTCACATGTGTAGGGCACTGGGTTTGATCCTCAGCACCACATAAATAAATAAATAAATGAAGTAAAGGTTAAAAAAAAAAAGTCACCATTCTTCAAAAATTGGAGCAAAGATATAATGCTTAAGGAATAACATGGATGACTCGTGAAGGATGGTTTTCTTACGTTAAGCACCATTAAAAAAAAAAAAGCACAAATGGATGAGTGTGTTGAGTTATACACACTGAATTTAACCTTTGGCACTAGGAATCAAATCATTTTGTCATATAGCATTAACATATATTATAAAAGTGTGTAGTGTCAAAGGAATAGAACCACCAGCATTCAAAAGCAGCTTTGTCAACTAGGCAAAAACTCTATAACATGTCTCTCTGTTGTCCATCATTGAATATAACTGGTAGCAACTTTGAAATGAAATTAAAAAAAAAAAGAAAGGAAAAAGAAGCTGTAACCCCTTTTATTTTCTGTTTAAATTCAAACAGAAAACAAACATCAATTCTGTTATACACTAACACTTTCAAAGTTCTTGTTTTCAATAAATTTATGAAGAAAATGTTAACAGATTTGGTTAAATAAATCTGTAGACCACTGTACCCTTCTCTAGAACAGAAAGGGGAAAAAAAAGCAAGGAAATCCTTCCATTGTATAACTAACTCATTTCCTTTTCAGAACTGGAACGTGTTGTGTAACACACACTGCTGTGTATCTAAATCTATATATTCAACATCCTATGTAAGCCTGGGGAGATGTGGTGGCCCTTGGCTACCTAATTATGTAGTACATTCACCTTTAAGATATTGTTGGACAATAGAAGAAACAAGAATTTCATGGAACACTCTCTGTTCCAGAATTATTTCAACAGATACCAAGTTAGAACCTTTAGAAGAATCACCGATGCTTATAAGAATCCAATGGCTTCTATTGCTCAAAGCAGATCACTTCAGCTAATGTTAAAAGGAGGAATGTGTTGGCAGCTCATTAAAGACATGTTACTATTTACCGGTTCTTAAAAGGCAGTCTTTTAAGAAGATTTTGTTAAAAAAAAAAAAAAAGTGTAACAGGAGGCTGTAGTAATCTTGTGGAATGTGAGGTACATAAAGAGAGAACTAAAGAGAAAGAGAAAGAAACTGCATTAGGAGTGTGGCAAGGTTTTATTAAACCCATGTTGAGAGCGAACAAGTTGCTTCTCTAAGCAGCATCGTGAATGGAGCTTTCTCCATCAAAGAAAGGCTGTATTATTACTCAACAAATTCAGCAAAAAGATATCCAGTTTCATTTCAGAATTAATTTTTTCTACCTTCCTCTTTGCTTTCCTTATTCCTGTGTGTGTGTGGCAGGGGAGGGGGTGCAGGGGCTCACACAAGCTAGGGCTCTCTTTCTGAGTCTTACACCACATGCATCACCACATGGCCAGTTTCCATTTGCTCCGCTTGCTCTAATGAGAAAGGTCTTTGCTGCTATGAGTGGGAATCTCACTGTTTTACCATTTTGTCCAGTGATCTTCCTTCCTGTTCCCATCACCATCAGTGGGACTGACACCAGGAAAAGTTGACAGGAAACTGGTGAAGAAAGGAAGCCAAACAGGTTCTACAGGGGAACCAGAAGGCTTATACCTGGGCTAGCTCCAGAAGGCCTTTGGGGAGCAGTGAAGGTCTGTTCTGCATTTCTGACTCCTTGGCTTCCATCTTCAACCCACAGTGATTTCTCCTTCCAGGGCACCATTCATTGGACACACTTATTTGAATTATCTTTTCATTCATATGTCTCTGTTTCCTCAGCTAAATTAAAAGCTCTTTGATGACAGAGACTAGGTGGTGGAAGATTGCAGCCATACCTTTGTCCTGCTCTACCCATTTCCCTATTCTCTTCCTTTGGTTTCTGTAATTTCTCCTTTCTCCATATGGCATTGATGGGGCTATTAATCACACTTCCCTGTCTCCAGGATCAAAATGATGGCTCATGGGACTAAGTAGAGCTAATCAGAGGTGTCCCTGGTATTAATATATGAGAATGGGGTGGCGCAAGGGAGAGAGAGAGAGAGAGAGAGAGAGAGAGAGAGAGAGAGAGAGAAGCATTTCTCTGTCCTTTGGAGTTGCTGAGTTGAGAGGATGTGAACCTGAGACTTTTGGTAACCCACTTGCTTGCTAAGTAGAGAAAGCCTGAGCCCACATATAGAATGAAGACAGGAAGAGAAGAGCAAAGCCAAAAAGTCAGGCAAATGGGATGTTATTTGAGCTCTTGAATCCATCAGGCTTTGAAATTGGATTGACTCGGAGCCTTTGTTTATATGAATCAAAATTGTTGTTTGAATTGGGTTTCTATTATCTTAACCTTAAGAATTTTAACACAGACACTTTCTTAATGCTCATAATGAACCTACAGCATTGTTGTGGTGCTGGGCATGTGGCAAGTGCTCCACAGGTGTCTGTTTCTGGAATTATGATTTATTAATAAAACTGATTGCCATTGTACCCTAGCAGCAGACAAAAATCTTCAGAAAACATGGCAAAAAAGCATCAGGAAAACATATTTTAATACTGTATCAATCCTCACATGATATCACACATTTGGGTAAGGGTGGAGCAGGAAGGGGGAGATGGGGTAAGCACAGAGGTGACAAACCACAGCTTCTCCCGGCAGGCACTGGAGGGTCTATATCCTAAGTCTGCTGCCTGACATTTGACTTCAGAACAACCACGTGTCAGTTTCTTCCTAGAGGAAACGGAAATAGCAACAGTATCCATAGTTCTCTGGATTGTGAGGACTGAATCTAAGGTAATGACGACAGTGTTGTGGGGGGCTGTGGGTATCCAGCACAGTCTGGTTATAATTACCAGCGTTTTTGAAAGAGATACTGTTGTGGATTTAATTTCAAAAAATCCTAGGATTATTTTTTTAAAAAAACAGAGCTGGGAGACCCCTTGAAAGCAAGAAGTACTTACCTCTCATTTTATGTCCCCCCCCCCGCCCCCCGCAAATATTAGAAATTAAAGACTCCTGTGGTCCCCATAGCCTGTCTTTGGTTGGATGCAAATTAAGAAGCTGAGACCAGGGTAGATTCCTCTGTATAAGAAGGGGATGGAATGTACAGTCCTGTTCTATATTCTAGAAATTTCCTGGGAAATGTTGGGCATCATATTCATTTAATGGAAATATAGGTCTTGAGTGTGCCTATAGAAAGGAAAAGGCAGAGAGGTTCTTTCCAAAGGGAAGAGAAAAAGATTTGAGCATCTGGTAGAGGAAAAAAGGAGTTTGGGTGTGGCAGGAAAGTGTTTTGAAGAAATTTTAAGGATGTTTTACAGATGATATGTAATGCAACTCAACCTACCCCTGCCCCCAAAAAATTATCAGTAAAGATCACCATTGCTATTCTAAGTCTTTGTAATTATTCTAAAGAAGTTTGGCATATTACAATACAGGCCAGTGACCTCTTGGGCAGATCCTGGGCCCAGGAAGCCTGATTCCATTTGTGTTGTAGCTGGATGAACAAACAGGGTCCCAGAGAGGCTTAAGGATTTGTCTACAGACCTAATTCACAGCAGAGCCAAGACTACTCAGATATCTTGATTCCTATTCCACGGATCTTTCTACAAAATGGCACTGGACCCTCTTTGCCCACATCCATACTTACTCTCCATGTTGAGTAAGCTGGAATGTGGTTAGTCCAACATATTTCTGCCTGGGCCTGCACACTGAGCCTGTGCTCACAGATGCTGCATTGTGATTGAGTGTCCAAAAATTCCAGCCCTGATTTGACCGTGTAGTGTCTGTGAAGCCTTGGAAAAGTCACAGCCTCTCTGAACTTTGTTTTCAACAGGTGGAAAATGGGAGTTAAGGCTGCCTTACCCTCTCAGTGCCATTGCTGGGATGGAGGGTGGGGCTGTGTAAGCTGCATGCAAGACAGTAAATACTAGACGTGTCTATTAAGTGATCATTTCTATTATTATTTGTTATACTTCCCAGTACAGTATTTCTTAGAAGATATGTTTCCCATTTTTATACTCCCTGAGATTCTGGCTCACAAGAAAAATCTTTTCTTTCATCATGTAATACATAATCAAAATAGAATTTAAACATTAAGGATTATATTTTATACATAATTCCTTAACTCAGAGTTATGCATTTTTAATATATCATATACTTTCAGCCCTGTTTAAACTTTGCATAGATTTTCAGATAGTGCTGATACTACACTTTATTTTGTTTCATTATATTTAAAATTACATTTTAGGTATTTTTCTATGCCATAAATATTCAAGAACATGATTTTGCATTTATTTTTTAGACAGTCTCACTACATTGGCTGGGTGTGGTGGTGCATGCCTGTAATCCCAGTGGCTGGAGAGGCTGAGACAAGAGGATCTCAAGTTCAAAGCCAGCCTCAGCAATTTAGTGAGACGCCAAGCAACTCAGTGAGACCTCATCTCTAAATAAAATACAAAATAGGGCTGGGGATGTGGCTCATGGTCAAGTGCCCCTGAGTTCAATCCCTGGAACCAAAAAAAAAAAAAAAATAGTCTCACTACATTGCCTCAGACCTGACTTGTACTTCTGGGCTCAAGGGATCCTCCCTCCTCAGCCTTTCAAGTAGCTAGGACTACAAGCATGCTAAGAACATAATTTTAGTGTCTGTTATAGGGACATTTTATTAAACAGTTTACAATTTAGATTGTTTCCATTTTTGTATTATATTGAAATTCATTTTATTTATTTGTTTAGTTTTGGTGGTGCTAGTGATTGAATCCAGGGCCTCATTCATGTCAAGCAAATGCTCTACCATGGAGCTATATCCTCAGCCTCTCATTTTTTTCTATTGTAAATAGAAATAATTGAAAAACACATTTGTGCACCGGGCACAGTAATGAATGCCTGTAATCCCAGCTGGAGAGGTTGAGGCTGGAGGATTGCAAGTTTCATGCCAGCTTGGGCAATTTAGTGAGACTCTGCATCAAAAACTAAAAAGGGCTAGGGATGTAGCTCAGTTATAGAGTACCCTGGGTCCAATCCCTGTTATGGCAAAAAAAAAAAAGAAAACCCACCTTTGTGTATAATCTTTCTTCCAAGCTTACTATTCTCTCTATCTCAGTTTGCTCATCTGTAAATAAGAAATAATACTACTTTTTCCTAAAATTGATGTGAGGATTGAGTTAATAATTGTAAAAGACTAAGATGTGCTTGGTACACGGCATTTGATACTATTGGCTACTATTCTTATTACTAACTTTAGCTATTTATGGTTAGTATCCAAAACATAGCTAAACTGACTACTTGGTATTAATTATATTAAATTATACCTTCTAAAAATATTGTAGTATTTTCATAGTTCTTTTTCAGAAATTTGTTTTTTTCAAATTACCTATAATTTGCTAGATGTTTCATTATGAATAGTAATTGAAAGTATATTTGGCTAGGTTTTATTTCTGTGCCTCAGGATGTCCTTGGAGGGAGGGAGGGGTCTTAACATATCAGAAGTAATTTCCTGGTTTTAGAGTTTAAAGGAAATAAACAAAGACCTACTTATTTGATTGGCTAAATACTTGTTCAACAAGGTTAAAATCTAAATAAGTTACCTTCTTGCTATTCTTTTATTGGACTAGCAGCTGTAGGTCAGAAGTTCAGAACAAAAAGTAAAATCCTAGGATTAACTGTCATACTCTTGTATCAAATATTTTTCTGTTGAATCAACATCCCATGGTAATTTTTTTCTGGATGAGGCCTTTCTACTACTGCTGTCTGCCACATTGTCAGTTGGCACCAATAAAGTAGTATGGGGTGGAAAGCAACTTAACTGATGGAAGCTAGTTTTTCAGGACTGTCTCCATGTCCATGACAGCCTTGAGGATATGCAGTCTCTGAATTTTGTTGTGGAATAGCATGAAAAAGAAGATTATGGAATCATAAGAATGGCTTGTCTAAGTTCTGACTCGGCCACCAATCAGTTGTGCCACCCTAGGCAAATTACTCAAGCTTAAGTGGTAATAATGATACTTACTCCACCCCTGGCATTTACCAGGCCAGAATATAAACAAAACTCCCAGCTTACAGCCACCTCCCTTCTCCTTCCACCTGGCTCTATCTTGTTCTGTTAAGGACTCTCAAGTTCAGTGTCCACATTTCAACCTGCAGGTCCTACCCTCCTTCCATACATTTCCCCTTGCAAGCAATTTTTGCCATCTTTCATCTTTGGGTGCAATTCACCTGTTTTCTATGGGGCAAGAGGCCCATAGGTACTTAGCACAGTATCTGGCTGCTGCATGCACTCAAAAAATGATGGTGGCTATTACTATTATTGTGGTGAAAACAGATACTGTTGTAGGAAGGATTTAAGGATGATCTCATTGATATCTTTTGTCATGTGATGTAGAAACCAAAACACCAAAAAAATGAAAGTTAACCATGATTAAATACATGCACAGGTGGCAAAGTCAGTAGCTGTACCTGGGCTCTAACCACTGCCTAGCTGCCTTTCCTCTGTCACACAACACATTATCTCCAGCCGCAGAAACACACACAGAGAGAGAGAGAGAGTGAGTTTGGAATCAGCCCCAACTTTTATATCCATCCCCAGAGGTGACCTAAGTTATCGCACTCTTTTGTACTGAGTTAGGGAATGTGTCCTTGGAGCTTTCAGTGCCCATAAGCCTCCTATAAAGGTCTTGTCAAGTTGATATTGGAACACCTCAAATATTTACCATACAATGGAAATCATGGCCCTCACACAAAGGTGACATTTTGTACTTGTTCCAGGGTAGTAAAAGGCTCAAGACTGAGAATTTTAAGTCTGAAAAATTTACTCAGGTTCAGGAATCAGATTTGCAGACTGATTTTTTTTTCATGAGTTAAACAGTTAAACTTAGAAAAGTAAAAAAGATTTTTAAATGGCTTTTGTTTTTCTTTCCCCCAATATTAGGCATTGAACTCAGGGGTGTTTAACCACTGAGTCACATTCCAAACCCTTTATGTTTTTTATTTGAGACAGCGTCTTACTAAGTTGCCCAAGCTAGCCTCAAACTTGTGATCCTCCTGCTCTGGTCTCCAGAGTCGCTGGGAATACAGGAAGGCACCACCACACCTTTTTTGTTGTTGTTTTCAAATATTTATTTTTTAGTTGTAGGTGGACACATAATATCTTTCATTTTTTTCTTTTTAATGTGGTTCTGAGGATCGAACCCAGTGCCTCACACATGCTAGGCAAGCGCTCTATCACTGAGCCACAGCCACAGCCTTTCACCACACCTTTTTAATAGCCTTCTTGTTCTTCTTTTAAAATCTAATTTCATTGTTATCAATACGTTCTTTGGCATTTTAACCTCTGAAGATTTCTTACATGATCTGCACTTTTAGAACTTTTAATGATGGAAATGCTCAAACATACACAAAGTTAGATTGTTTCATAATGGGTTTGCTCAGCATCATGCTTCCATGTGTACACATTGCCCACCCAGCTGCCACAAAGGATCATGCATAGCTTATCCTGTTTCATCTATACATTAATTCTTCCTTGCTCACAATGGCAACAGACTTGGGGTCAAATCTTAGACCTTTTTATCATTTAATACTTTGTTTCTCTAAAATTTTGATGAACACACCTTTAGGCTCTCTCTTCATCTGGCGGCTTTGGGGTCTGCTTGTTTGATTGGGCTGTCAATGCACTAAAACATAGACCCTCTTAGATGCTTTGCATGGTTTTAAGTCCAGATAATTCAGGGGAAATCAGTTTGAAAATCGAACCTCTTTTAATTTGCGTGCCAGACTGGAACTGAACAAGGGAACATTTTAGGCACTTTTTATTCCTTGCTGAATTTCTGCCAATTCTGTATATGGTATTTCCATAAAAGTCTTTTGTTTTTCTTCACTTTTCTTTGCAGAAACTTCTTTTCCTTTTTTCTTTTTTTAAGAGAGGCAAGAAGATGCTGTCATTCCAGACTCCTCCATCCCTGCTGCTACTGCTCATTTTTTTAAAAAAACTTTTTGTTGATTCTTATCCTAGTCTCAGTTGTACATTCTGAGGGTTGCCAATGCACATGGGAGGCCCAGAAATGGGGAGGATGGCCCTATCTGATGTCATAGAAAGATTACTGCATCTCAGTCACTGGAGCTACGCTGAAAAGTTCCTTTACGGTCACTGAATTTTAAATAATTACCCTAAAAAGACTTACAGAGGCAAAAAAAGAGGATTCCAAGTTAGACAAAAAAAAAAAAAAGATTCATATTTCCCGGTCAGAAATATTGTTCTTATTTTCAGATGAATGGCTTGGATGTTAATTAAGAATCTATGCTTAGCAGTTACCTCCTTTTTTTTTTTTTTACATTTTTATTGTTAATCGTCATGTATATGACACACGACTTCTGTTTAAATGTTCAAGTTTATTAGAGTGGAAAAAAATTCTGAGTTTTACAGGAAAGGAAAAGAGATTAGGAATCAAGTCCAACCATTTGCTTATTCATCTGCATATGGTTAAGAGATTTAAAAGAATCCATTGGTTTCTGTTTCATTGCTACATGCTGGCCAAGGAGCAAGAAGAGAAAAAAAAAAAATCCTTTTCCTATCCATGGTGTAGAAATACATCTTTTCCTGCATTAGGGGTAAGAAATTTCTTCCGCTTCTAATATTAAGCCAAAGCAACCAAACTTTGAGGAAATTGACTCCTTCTGAAAAGTTATTTTTCTAATTACCTATTGCTTTGTAACAAATTATCTCAAAACTTAGAGTGGTGGGAAACAATCATCATTTAATTATGCTCATGGATTCCATAGATCAGCAATTCATAGGGCACAGAGGGAAGACTTTTCTCATTTCATGATGTCTGAGCTTTAGCTGAGAAGACTAGAAAAGCTGGGAGTGACTCAAGTGGAAGGGCTGGAATCATCTGGGGGCTTTTCTCATCACATGTCTAGTGTCTGGATTGAGAATACCAAGATGACTTGTAGTAAGATGCATCAGCTGAACACATGGCCTCTCCATGGGTCTTGGGTTTCTCATGATGCAATGACTGGGTTCTGAGAGAAACATCCCTCCAGACAGCCAGCATGGCAAGACACCAAGTCAGAATGTCATTTCACCTGTATTCTAGTGGCCAAACAAGTTCAGATTTAGGTAAAGTCAGAGCAAACTGAGGGGAGAGGAATCACGCTCACCTCTTAATGGGAAAGTGGCCAGGTTCTGATTGCAGAAAAGTATGTGGAAGGCTGACCCTAAAAATACAGTTCACCTCAGTCATATCGGCTCAGAGGAGCAAAAGGGTTTTTAATGAAGTGTATTTAGCAAGGTGGTGGAGAGGGCTATTTCATGTTAAGTCATTGTCTTCTGGGCCTTTACTAGGTGCTTTTCATCCATTCTTACTCAGCCCTTCCGAAAGAGCCATTCTTTGTCTTTTTTTTTTTTTTTTTTTAATTTTTNGGAAAGGGAGAGAGAAAGGAAATTGCATGGTAATAGAAGGAGACCATTCTTTGTCTTGATCACATCCCCAGTCTTTGTTTTGTCGCTGGCCATGGATAAAGATGGAAATCACTATCAATATAAACAATCCTGAAAGCAGCTTCCTGGCCGCTGTGTTGGTTTTTGTTTCATCTTTGTTCATCTATATAAACATTCACAAATATGTATGAACAGATCACTACTGATAAGTTTTCATTGAGATGTAATTCACATATTATAAAATTCACAGTACAGTGGTTTTTAGTATACATAGAGTTGTACAATCATCACTATCATCTAACTCTAGACCATTGTCATCATCCTCAAAAGAAACCCCTTACCTGTTAGGAGTTAATTTTCCATGCCTCCTTCCACTGACCCTGGCAACCACTAATCTACTTCTGGCTCTGGATTTGCCTACTTTGGACATTTTAAATGAATGGAATCATTCAATACGGCGTAGTCTTTGTGGCTGGCTGTTTTTTACTTAGCATAGTGTATTGTATACATCTATATTGTAAAGTATGCATCAGAATTTCATCCATTTTTGTGATTAGTATTCTACTTTATAAATATACCTGGTATAGTTTGTTTATCCATTCATTAGATGGTGGACATTTGGGTTGTTTCTATTTTTTTATATTATATATCAGGCTGCTATAAACATTTGTGTGCAAGTTTTTGTGTGACTATGTTTTTCAGTTCCCTGGGGCATATACTTATGGATGAAATTGCAGGGTCAAATGGTAACTTTGAGCTTTTGAAGAATGGCCAAACTCTTTTCTACAGCTATTGTACCATTCCATATTCCTACCAGCGATGTATGAGGATTCTAATTTCTCTACACCCTTGGCAATAAATTTTTCTGCTTTTTTTGATTATTACTGTCCTTAAGGGTAAGAGTGGTCCTGTGATTAATTTAAGAAGAGCCTTTCTTTAGGCCATTTACATATTTAGGATATGAGTCCATGGAGCGCTCACTATGCAGCAGGGTCTGTGCTAAAGAAGTACATGGATCATCTAGTAGAATGTTCACAATAACAACTCTAAAGTAGTTACCATTATTTTGCTTATTCTATAGAAAGGTTAAGTAACTTGATAGAAAATGGGATGGAGTTTGGGAGACATGATTTTCCCATATTAAAAAACAATCAGAGAACTTGGATATGAAAGCAGGAGTTTGATGGTCCAAATGAGGTTAAAAATATCTTCTTCCCCTGAAACAAACAAAACGCTTCTGGCAAATTGTGCTTGGCAGAAGTTTAGTATGGCTTTCAGCATCCCAACTACTAGTAGCTTTGTATAAGCCTCTATCCTTAAGTGTGGATGTGATTTATGAATATCAGGGATATATGCTCCCTACATTCTCTTAATGTGGCAAAAGGGAGGCAGTGATGGTCTTATCAGTTAATTGAGTTAATCAAAAGGGAAGTTATGCTATGCTGCACCTATCATGTGAATCCTTAAAAAGGTCAAGTGGCGACAGAAACGCTCTGGTTGGCCTTCAAAAACTAGGTCACCATTAGTCTTAAACTGGCAAGGAAGTGATATTTTGCCTATAACCACTCAAATAAGCTTGAAAGAGGATTCAGAGTTCCATATCAGAACTCAGCCCTGGCAGTCAACTTGATTTCAGCCTTATGAGCAGAAAACTGCCCCTGAAGTTCTAACCAACTAAACAGTGAGATGATGTGTGTCACCATAGAATTAAACCCCTGAAACTGTGATTGAAAATAAATCTTTCCTCCTCTAAGCTGATTTTCTCAGATATTTTGTCACAGTGACGAAAGTCTAACACAAAGCCTCTCCTGATAACCCTATCTGAACACCTTACATTCCAACATGGCAATGTGCTTATTTCATTCCTAGCACTTTTTTTTCTCCCCTAAATCCTAACATAGCTGTTAAGAGGAGTCTGGCTGAAGCTGGAGTATCTTGGTTCAAATTTCAACTCTGCTACTTTCTAATTATATAATGTTTACTATTTATAGTGTCTAGTATTCTATTACATAATGTTAAACCTCTCTCAATTCCTTAATAAAGTGTTAATCAATTAAGGAATTTGTGTGTATCTGGCTTAAGCTATGACCAGGACTGAAAAGGAAAGGGTAGATATGCACTAGGTTAATGACTAGGTTAATGACAGAATCAACAAGGCAATCAGACAAGGGAGGAAAAGTAAAGGTAATCCCAAAGGAAGAAAAGACAAGGGAAACTGCTGGATTGAGGAAAGACTGAGAAAATAAAATGATTCCAAAGTTTGTTATCTGAGGGATATGACAGAGGTTAGCGAGCTGATACCAGTTAACTATTCCGGAGGGAAAAGGAGGAGTTTTGTCAAATCCATGTTTAAAATGAGTTGGCAACAAGGACACAATTGCAGATATTTGTTTTTAGAGTGCTAGAGTGGAGTGATGTCCTGAATAGAAGAAAGTTCAGATTTGGGTGTCTGCCCATTGTGTTAAGGTTGAAATCATGGGAAGAAACCCCTCAACATCCCAAACACTGACCTGCATGGAGAAGGACAATTTTCTTGAATGCTTATGACATTGTTCTTTTCAGTGGTAAGAGATTCTTAATATACACTGCCTTCAAATGCCTTTTAGGGGATAGAGATTTTCTGAAAAATAAAGCACTGATTTGGTGTAAGGAACCACACACAGTAAGGAGGCATGTGTGCCAATTTAACCTATCATATAACTTTCGGAAAGTAAAATAAACAATGTGTTTCAAGTTGTCTTTATGAGGGGAAGCCTGGGTCATCCCCCTTCTAACAAGACCTTTTGCTATTCAATTTGTAATTGTACCACATTTCTCTTGTTGACATGGTTTCACAGCACTCTTCGTTCCAGGCTAAAGCTTCCTGTCATGACTTTAGGGCATCCTATTTGAAATAACTGGACCTTCTGACCTGGCAATCTGCTAAGACCTTTTTGGATAGCTGAACTGTAGATAAAAATCTTCCAGGGAAGTAGGTGTGGGCAGGATGTGCGGTTTCCCTGCCTCTCATTTGAAGGCTGATTCAGTTAATTTTTCATAAATAGTCTCTTACAGTAAAAGTTGCATCCCACAGTGTTTTATGTGAAATTGGAAATTCCATGCTAACTGCTGATCTTCAGTGTGAGCTGAGATGAGAGCACTGTCTTTCTGAATGGTACAGAAATGCAGAGCAGGTAAACTATGCCCCCTATTGTAGCCTAAATCCAGCTCCCTCTACTAGTGACCTTGAAAACTTGAATCAGCTATAACAACAACACAGAGTAGAGAATGCACTTGTTTACCAAATAACCTGGAACTGAGCCAGGAAGATTTAACACATGCCTCAGTTGGCTCTGAATGTATGCACAGCAGCCTGAACCGGGGAAAATATTTCTAAACTTTTAGTGATATAACACACAGATTCTTTCCCTGACATTCCAGGCTAGCCACTGTCTGAGTTAACAGTCTGCAAAACATCTGGGGTATATGTTTCTGGAAAAAATCCTTTGTACGATTCTCTCTGGTCTGATCACTATAAACTCTGGCTTCTAGAGTCTCTGTAGTCAGATTACCTGTAGGGCTGGGGAAGCTGTCCCATAGCACTGAACATTAACTGAACTGAACTGAATACAGTTTAATTTCTCTCCTCAACCATCTATATAGGGCCATTTGGGAACAAAGCACAGAGCAGAGGAAGATTCAAACATGAATCAAATGCACATGTTGTTACTGAAAAATTACTTTCTCTCTAGAAAAATAGAGGCTTATTTTGTCTCAATCCCTGTTTTTCTCTTGTATGATACTCCAGGTCTGTAGGTCAGTGGAAACAGAGCCGGCATCTAAGATTTGAGGATTAAAATTAAGTACAATATCTCACCATTTGGCTTATCCATGGCAACTGAATCTAGGTGGCAAAGTGTTCTCATCATTCTGAGATGTCTTCTGCTACATTTCTCCAGCTAAAAAGCTAGGAAAAAATCTTGAGGACAGATATGCTTACATTACTTGACTCAGAGAAGTTTTTCTAATAGAATAAGAAATTCTAGATCACCTCAGCATTTTAAGTTTATATCACCTTGGGTGATAATGTCTCTTTTAAGTACAATTCAATCTCTTTATTAATCACTGACTAATTCTTTATTAGGTTTATATCATACTTACACAAAAAAAGACTTGAGGAAAAAAATATGAACACAAATATTATAAGTGAAGGTCTTCTCATTTTTTGCTGCTTTATTAAAGGAGCAGAGCTCATAGAGAGGGGACAAGAATCTGGTTACTGAGGAACTTCTGTTGTAGAAGACACGGCACCATTAGGAGCACAAAATCTCAGGCAGGACCAGCCACATAATCTGTGAGTCCCATGTTTAAAAATTACTAAGTGAACTGGAGATGTAGGTCAGTGGTACAGTGCTTGCTTGCCTACCATGCAGAAGGCCCTGGGTTCTATCCCAGCACCACAAAATAACAATGAAACTAATTAACGAAAGATAAATTTCTAAGAAATCTAAGAGAGTGGATAGCAGAGTATTAAACCAAGTGTGAGGCCTTTCCAAAGTGTGGGACCCTATGTGACTACATAGGCCACATACCTATGAAACTGACCAAACCAGTCTACTTCGGCTTAAATCCTGGTTTTGCCACTTACTAGGAATGTGATCCTGGAGAAGTCATTTGTAAAATGGGGATAATAATAGTCTCTAGTCTCTAGTAGTCTCATCACGTTTTTATTAGCTTAAGTAAGACAATATTTGAAAAGTGCTTAGAAGAGTATCTGGCATATAGCACATACATTATCAATGTATATAGTAAATATAGATGGTAGCAGGACTAAGTACAGTCAAAATGACGGAGAAAGCTACTTAAACGTTTTAAACAGTGTTTTGAGTTTAGATTCCTGGTAAGTAGAATTATGTTTTTATTACTACAACAATGGTCACATTTTAATATATTTTAACAATTAAAAAAGAGATTTAAGAAGATACTGTGGATTGAGGCCAACTACTCATAAAATAAGACTGAAGAATGAAAAAAAAATGCTGGTTTATGCTCAAGGTTCTGGAAGCCTGTGGAGTGCAAATTGTCATGAAGCCAATTTAATATTACTGCTTCCTTTATGCCGAAAGAACTCACTGGGGACATCACTGCTTCCATACAGGAAATAAAGTCTGTTGTTTCTGAAAAAAAAAAAAAATAAGAAATATCTTTTTCTTTTCTTTATATAAATCAGAAAACTTTTTTTTTTTTAAAGCTATAGAACAGGAAATGTTGTTAATCACACAAACTATATTTAGATTGAGGGGAAAAAATACCACTATTTACAGTCAAAAGAAAGCTTGCAGGTAGTACTACATACTTTTATCTAAAAGTTACTTGATATATAGAGGCATAAACTTTTGATGGGTACTGTTTATTAATATCTGTCATAAGAGAAGCCTCAGGTTCTTCACTGAATTATCTGTACATTTTTTACTCATGACCATCAATAATTCTCAGGACTTTCAGAAGACTTTACCATAAACATTTTATGGTAATTATTATTAAATGCAAAATTCTAAAGTAACTTGCCATTTGTCAAACAATTCGCCCCAGGTACACAGATTTGGGATACTTCTCCTTAAGAGTCGGCCACTGAACAATGAAGTGATCTGAGAGATGAAACAGAATCTTCCCAGAGAGGGATAAAGTTTCTACTCGGCAGATGCTCTCAACATAGACGATGATCACTTTCTTCACTCCTAGTATTCCAAGGAGAAGGGCAGATATGCAGATAGGAATACATGTTCCTGGTCCATTACACAACACCTTAAAAAAATGGTGAAAGTCAAATTAAAATACAGAAGACTAATTTAAGTGATGCATTCTATATTAAGAACAGTCTGATCTTCATGGGGATTTATTAGTCCAATAAGTCTTTCCTTGTGAAGAACCAGGATGTAGCAAACTGTGTGTTGAAGCCTCTGCACTGAGGAGCCCTGTGGAGATGTACCGTCTTGTTGTTCGTGCTTACCAACTGTGTGACTTGGGGCAAATAACTTAACCTCTAACTTCTAGCCCAGTGCCTGGGGCTCACTCAGCACTCAGGGGACAGATGCATGTGTTGCTCTTCTCTACTTCATGGATCTTGAATGTCAAACAAATATAAAGAAAACAGATATAATAAACAGATTCATTTAGTTTTCTTTCCTGTATTAACTTGATCCTGATATAGGAGAGAACATCTTTAAGTGACTATGACATAGGATATTTTTGTAGGATGTGAAATCATTTGGGGGTTTCAGCCTACATGAGATATTCAAGAGAGGGCTATCACATGAATTAGACTTTCCCTTGAGAGGATTTATTGTATGCCTGTTATATGGAAGAGTTTTAACATTTTTGGAATTCTGCTAATTTTTATAGAAAGCCAATGGTTAAAAAATAGTTGAATAATCTAACAAGGGAAATAAAAATTCAACTCATAGAGCAACTGCAAAGAATTTTTATGTCTTTGAGGAAATGAGAGAAAACCTATTTCATAAAATTGTTGGTAAGATAATTTATTACTATTTTCAGAGGAAAAAATTTATACAATATCTTAATTATATGTTCCTGTTGACTAAATTAGTAAAACCTAATAAGGCATTTTACGTCACAAACCATAAAACAGGAGGTTTGTGGTTGTCTGTAACATGCCTATTGAGCATGATCTAAAATGGCACATGATCTTTACAGTACATAGTCCACAAAACTTATCAGACATCAGAGAATCTGACAGTGGGAAGGGTCTTCAGATACAATGTTTAGCCATCCCAGCATTTTAGGGGTTCTCCCAGACTGACCAATGACAGAGAAACAGACATCCTGACTCCCTGTGAACATGGTCAGAACTATAAAAGTTCGATAAAGGTCATCTGGTCCAGGCTCCATGGAGGAACCCATTCACACAGCTTTGGGAAGAGACAGTTTTAGGTGGGATCTTCCTATCTTCACTGTAAACCCCCTTTCTTTCATGCAGAACATTTATAGAGTCTTTCTCTTGAATTACAGCAACTCAATGCTGCCTTCCAGACATATCTTTAATTTCCCCTATGATTTTTCTTTCTTCTTTTCTTTCTTTCCTCCTCCACCCCCCAACCTTTCCTTTCAAGACAGTATCTTACTAACTTGCCCAGGCTGGTATTGAACTGGCAAGCCTTCTGCCTCAGTCTCCTGAGTAGCTGGGAGTATAGGCAGATGCCACTAAGCCCAGCTATAACCTTTGTTAATAGACTTTCAAGATAAGTCATAGAACAGTTGGGAGAGCAGTGTTAGAGAGCAAACTAGTTCTGTGACCTTGGCCAACAGAAGTAATGACAATCACCAGCCTTATTTATAAACAACTCACTATGGTCAGTTACTGTACTAAAATACTTTACATGTTCTATTTTAATTAATTCTCATGGAAATCAATGAAACATGTTTTATTAGTTCTTTTTTGCAGATGAGGAAAGTGAGGCACACAGAGATTGGGCAAGTTGTCTGATCACGTGTTTAGGAGATGAAGAAACTACATTGCTTCAGGGCACTTTTTTTCCTATGTGAATCAGTTATCCTATCTAAAAAACCAAGGTGGGGTGGGATGGATGGGTAGGACTGAACTAAAATAACTTCCCTGACAGTTTCAGGATTCTATGATTCTATAATTAATTTGCATCTAATTTGTCTTACGTCTCAATTACAGACTTGTTCTAAATTCTTCAAGGCTTAGAATTCTAAAAATGTGGACATTCTGGACTATGTAGGTAGTTTGTTTTTAGTGTGAAGCCTGTCCAGTGCATCACAGGATGTTTAGCAGCATCCCTGGCCCCTGTCCACAAGATTCCAGTAGTCGAGACAATCAAGAATTACTCCAAGCACTGCCAAATGTCTCTGGTTGACAACCACTGTATTAATGTATTTCCTAATCCTTGGATTATTTGTGTTGCTCTTCTCAATCTTCTTTTTAATAGTACAGAACAAAATAAAAACTACAGTTAAATAAGAATATAAGGACTGCTTGTTGAATCTTGAATGTCACAAAAAATCTTCATATTTACTGCTTTTTAAAAATGTATATATCCATATGTGTTCATTTCAACAACTGGTTGACCCCCTATACACAAGCTATATATACATTGATGGAGATGATGGTACAAGATTGGGTATTGGTGGGAGACACATCAACAACCTGGGACAGAACAAAAGTAGAAACTGTTAAGGTAAAAGTAGAAATTAAAAATAATTTTTCTTGCTTATCTCAGTTCTATGTTTCCATATTTTGAGACACCTTACTATGAAAGTCCCAGCTACGATAAAACCACAGAATCACAAACCGAGAATTGAAAAAAAAGGGGTGGGTGGATGTGTATGTAGTTCAGTAGTAGAACACTTGTCTAGCATGTACTGCGTGATCCTCAGCACTATCAGAAAGAAAAAAAGCCAACTAATCTTAAGGAAAACCACTTTTAATCAAGCACAGGTTTTAACTTTGAGTTGCAGAAAGCAAATTAAATTAAAAAAATGTGGGTTGTGAAGTTTTTGTTATTCAAAGAAACATACCAGAGCGACTTAGTCCAAGCATCAAACAAAAATGTTCATTGAGACAGCCTGGATAAAGATGATGTTAAACAACATTAAGGTTGGATATGTCTCTTTAATTTTAATAAACAAAACAAAGCAAAGCAATTTTTCTTCATATTTTCATTTCTGAAGACATACATTCTTAATGAATACAGGACCACTGCCCTGGCCATCTCTCTTCCTCATTACTCTGTAAGCTACTTATAGATAGGGTCCATTTCTAGAACAATCTATACTCTGCATGTAGAACAAAATAGGCTGGAAAAAAAAGTGAAGGATAGAAAAGAGCAAGTGGGTAACGAAACAGTGAATCTTTCTTTGCCTATCCTATATGGAGTCCAACACCATCCCCCCTTTGATAGACCATTTGAAACTCTACCATATATACTTAACATAAACACCTGACTGCCATAATGTCTGTTAACTCACAGTTTTTATTTATTCCTTCAATCATCCCACATCTGTACACCTTTTTCTTACGAGAACCACTACATCCCTTGCTCCCAATTTAGGTGTTCGAATCCTCATCTGACTAATATGAGAGGACACATGACTCCTGTCTGACCAATCACAGCATCAAAAGTCTCCAGTTCAGGGAAGAGTACATAATCCAGTCAGAAACTCATACACTTAGTAGGCCATTTGCTGGGGCTTCTGAGAGAGCAGCACCTTTTTTATTGGTCTGGAACCCAGGAGGATGTGAACCTGGCACTGTTAACATTTTGCTTGTGACCATGTGGAGAGCTTGAAAATGAAGCCACTACAAAGCGGAGAGCAGAGAGATGAAGACAGGCCATGTCTGAAAGGCAGTATTTAAGATCCATGAACCCAGCTGTGCTTGAAGGAAACCAGATCTCTCTGTAGACTTGTCAGGTATGTGAGGGAATACATTCCATTTTTGCTTAAGCCATTCTGAATCAGGATTTCTGCCACTGGCAATAAAGAGCATACTAATTGACACAGTCCTTTGTCTACCTCTGACTGGCTCTGACCATCCGTGACACTAACCAGTAGGTACTCAATAGTATCTGTTGGATGAATTATCAAATCAATAAACAAACTTCTCCCAGAGCGGGAAGTCTAAGAGATGTACTAAAGATAATGTAAGTCATGGGTCTAGAAAACAGGAGGACAGGGGTTATATACTACAAACAGGAAGTCAGGGTTGTAGATGAAGACAGATCAAGGATTAAGAACATTTATAACAGGACTGCTGTTCTGTAGATTTGGGTCACCACAGGTCAAGTCCCATTGGCTGAAACATTTGCATGTATGAAAAGACATATTTAACTTGAATAGTCTGAACTAAATTCCTTATCCAGTAGAACCCCCACCCCCCCCTCACAGAATCTGGGCCAAGACTTTTGAGATCTGGGTTGGTTATAGGTCAGAGATCATGTACTTGAAGATGAGCCAAGAGAAAACATGGGAAGGTGAGGCTAATAGCCATGCAGAGCAAAACTAAAAATACTGGATAAAAGTAATTCAATCATCCATTTTGGTCTCTTTATCTTCTAGCCATATGTTTTCCCTGGTTGATCAACTCCAAGTGATACGTGTATGAAAAATGATAAAAGGCACTTGATTTCCAAGAACAATATTTTCTGAATTTCCACAGATGGTAGATGACTGAAGGATTCAGGAGCTTTCTCAGTTCCTTATCTGTGGTGCCTTTGTAGTGTACTTCTCAGCCTGTAACCAAATAGCCTTGAAAGTCTATGGCCATAACATGATGAACAAGCCTGATCTTACTAATTTCAAACGGGCTATTTTACCCTTATATGGGAAACAGGGCCCGTATTAAGTTGGTAGTTCATTTCCTTACCCTGAAGTTCTATCATAAAAAATAAATACATAAATAAAATAAAAACTTAAAACTTTTTTGTCAGAAGGGTCAGCACAGTGACTCTGGAGACTGAAGTGGGAGTATCACAAGTTTGAGACTAGCCTCAACAATTTAGTGAGGGCTCAGTGGTAAAGTACTCCTGGATTCAATCCCCGGTTCCAAAAAATAAAATTAGACCATGCCTGCTTAGCATTATTGTTAAAGACCATCGTCAGGCAAACCATTGTTTTCCCAACCTTCTACTTTCAGTTGAGGAAACTCAATCTTTCAGTTTTCCTGTTCTCTGAACCAAATGGTCCAAGTGACGATTTCCTGCCTTCTTGGTCTTTTTTTGTTTGTTTTCATTGTATTTTCAAGCCACTAAAATGTTTTCACCAAGGTCTTTGAACCCTACAAATCCAGTATTTTTTCCTTTTGTTTTCTCCACACTCTATATTAAGCAGAGCTCTCAGAAGCAGAGATCCAAAGCTAGATGCAGTCTCAAAGAATCATATAGTTCAATCTACTCCCTTTAGTTTGAGGAGGAAGGGAAGAGATTGACATTTACTGGGCACCCACTACTTGCTAGGCACAGAGCCTAAAGTGAGGCATTTTGCATAATTATAGTAGTTTCTCTTTTATCTGTGGGTACATGTTCCAAGACATCCAGTGGATGCTAGAAACCACAGACAGTAATGAACTCGCTATATGCTATGCTTTTCCTATATACACATAACACATGACAAAGTTTAATTCATAAATTAGGCACAGTAAAAGGTTACCAACAACTAATAATAAAATAGAACAATTATAGCAATATACTGTAGACCTTAGCAACCCCAGAACAAAAGTTTTTTTCTTTTTTTATTAAGTCAAAACTTTTACCTTTTTACTCAAAGGAAACACTTTATGGCTTCTCTTTGGCATATCAAAAATATTAGCATCACAGCTCATGAGATTTGGGGCCAAATTTAAGAAAAATAAGTGTTTTTTTAACACAAGCACTATAATATTATAACAGTAATTGTGATAACAAAGGGGGCCACTAAGTCATTATTAGGGGGAAGTGTATACAGCATGGATACACTGGAACAAAGGGATGATTCAAGTCCTGGGCAGGACAGAAGAGGATAATGCAAGATTTGATCATGTTACTCATAACAGTACACAATTTAAAACTTATGGATTATTTCTGGAATTTTCCATTTAGTATTTTCAGACGTAGTTGACCACAAGTAACTGAAATTGCAGAAAGTGAAACCTCAGATGAGTGGGTGGGGAGGCTTCACCACATCTCATTTAAACCCTACAATATAGTCTTGTGAGGTAGATATTGCTAAAATCATTTTTTAGACACAGAGACTAAGGCACAGAGAAATTAAGTCATCTATGCAAAATCACATAGCTGGTTAGTGAGTTAGCTGATACTCAAACCCAAGCTTTTTTCAGGGTTCTCCTCTATACCACACTAGCTCACCAACCATCCTGTGTTAGTGGATAGACGTTTAAGGCAAAGAGGCTCCAGGGCAGATAATGACACAGAAAATTTAATTGAAGTTTACATCATGGCAATTGCTGTTAACATTTTATAGTTTTGATAGAGAACTCAGTGGCAGATTGTCACAAGCTATTGGACTAGGAAAGCTTTTCCAAAAATAGTGAAATAGTTAACATTTTCAAAAGAACAGGGAATATCCTTTCTAAACAGGAAGAATTGGCTTAAATTCAAAGTGATTATATAACTGACTTCTGTCAAGGAACTTTCTTAAGTAGGAAAGTGATATTTTCCCCTGTGACCCTTCTTAAATTAAAAAAAAATATTTATTAGTACATTATATTTATATATATCAATAGGGTTCATTTGACATACTCAAAAATGCATATAACATAGTTTGTTCCATTTCAATCCCTAGTATGTCCTCTTTCCCTCCCTTCCTCCCTCTCCCGATCCTTTCCTTACTTTTTGTACCTGTTATATATATATTTATATATATATATATATATATATTTTTAATATTTATTTTTTAGTTTTCGGCAGACACAACATCTTTGTTGGTATGTGGTGCTGAGGATCCAACCCGGGCCGCACGCATGCCAGACGAGCGCGCTACCGCTTGAGCCACATCCCCAGCCCCACTTGTTATATTTCTATCTTGTTGAAAGCTGCTGGTCTGCAGCTTTCCTTGAACATTTTATGTGCAGACTATTTTTGACTATAAAAAGGTTCAATCATTTTTATAGAGGATTATCTAATTCCTTAATTATGAATCAGATATATAAGGACATTTGAGAGATTCTGGTTGCCTGATGGGAGGAGGGGGAGAGGGAAGGGGGAGGGGGAGAGGGAAGGGGGAGGAGAGAGGGAGGGGGGAGGGGGAGAGGGAAGGGGGAGGGGGAGAGGGAGAGAGGGAATAGGGAAAGACGGGGAGAGGGAGGGGAAGAAGGAGTGGGAGAGGGAGAGAAATATAGAGTAAAAGGCAGATACATACATTGTACTTAAAGACAGAAATATAAATATACAGGTACAGAAAAAGATAAGTACATATACTTAAAGACAATGAAACAGAGGCAAGAAGACAGAATTTGACAAACTGAGATGCATTAATTAGCTGTGTTCCTGGTATGGTCAAAGAACATGTACTTTGGAGCCAATTTTGCATTCCACATCTTGAATAAGCTGCTAAGATCCTCCAGAAAACATGTGCTTTATTCTGTGCACTCAAGCTTTCAAAGGTTGTTTTCCTTTAATTGTCCACCACATTTTTCCAAATTCCTAGTACTCAGACCATTAGTAAGTTTCAGAAGTAGAAAATACTGCTTGCCAAAATTAGGAGTTTCTTCAAGGTTCTTATTAAAATTTAGCTCATTTATGTTAAGTATGCTTGGCTGCACCCTACTGTGGCCTCAAAAGACAAGCAGCACTGGTAGGATCTGGGGGACACAATGAGTTTACCCCAGTTTTACATCAGAGAGGATACCACTGAAGCCACCAAGTAGAGAAGCAACTCTAGATAGTGTTTCTCAGGATTTTACATCACTTTCACTCAGGGGTACTTATCAAAAATATTGTTCTAGGGGCTGTGGCTGTAGCTCAGTGGCAGAGTGCTTGCCTTGCACCTGTGAGGCACTGGGTTCGATCCTCAGCAAATAAACAAATAAAATAAAGGCATGCTATCCATCTATAACTACAAAAACAAATAAAAAAATATTGTTCTAAATCAGAATTCCCGAGCCTAGAGCCTAGGAATGTGCATCTTAAACAAGATCCCAGATGATTCTGATACATAGTAGCACTTGAACACCTCTGTTCTCTACTACAGGAAGTGGCCAGCAATCTTTAGGCATGCCTTTCCAGTCTGTTTTTATTCCTGCAAAAGGGGTCTGTGTATGCTAAGGCGGAAAGCAACAGTGAAGAGTAAAGGTACTGGTGAGCCATGCTCTTGACTTGATCAAAACCACTCTGGGGACAAGCAGCCCAGCTGAGCAACTCTTGAGGGGCTAACATTAAATGAGTCCAAGGTTCCCAGTACCAGAGAGAACTGCCCGATATTGGGAAGCTCAGCCAGAGCACCTCTCCCTCTGTTAAGACTTCTACTTCTCTCTTAGAAAGCAAGTATTCCTGGGAGAAGTCCTATCTTTAGGACTAACAGTTCCTTAATTATCTGCTAATGACTTTTTTAAAGAGAAGCTGGGCAACCTACTATTGGGTCCTCTCTCAACCTGTGTGTGTTAACTCTCTTTTCTTCCCACTTGGAAAAATCCTACTCTTTTACATTCAAAAAACAAAACAAATCAACAAAAACAAAAACAAAGAGGAGCAGCTGATGGTATTCACAGAATTTGGGCATAACACAGAGAAGGCACATGATGGTGGAGACAGGAAGACATTAATATGGAGGTGGCAGGTGATAAGGTACCACATCTTTGCCACTCAAAGTCAAGGTGTCCCATCCTTGCTAAAAGAGCAAGAAGGGAATGGTTTGCTGCTCATGCTTGGTATCACACACTACCTGGGATTTTAAGGAAGTAATGGCTGGGTAAGCAGGGCCTTATTGGCAGGGCTCAGTCTGTAAGCAGCAGTAGACTGAAGCCTCTGCCAGAGTAGTCTTAAAACAGGTGCAACAGGTTTTAATCCAGTAGGTAATTCAGGAAATATCTTGTCTGACCAAGATTATTAAGGAAAAGATTCTCAGTCACTGTAGTGAGAATACTAAACTTCCAGGTTTTCAAGTTCAATTACTGAACCTCCTGTCTCTTGAAAACAATAGCTTCTGCCTAATTGCAATCAAGATGGAATATCTAAGGTATTGACAGTCCAAGGGAAAGACAGTGGTGAGAACATGGACTCTGTGCCAGAATACCTGGGATGGATTCCTGGTTTCATTGCTTCCTGTGTGACATTGGCTAGTTATTTTACCTCTCTCTGCCTGTTTCCTCATCTGGAAAATGAGTACTTGAATGGTGCTTCCCCATGGAGGGAGGTAACATCTGCAAAGCACTTGGATCACAGCCAGTTCCAAATGTATATTTGCTACTGTTATTCTTAGTTTCTCTGTCTTAGGGCTGCCTTATGACAAAACCAAAAGATGGTTCTGAGAGTTGAATTGGGAACAGAATCTTTGCAGCTTATGTATGGCTGATGTTCTTTCAAGAATGACAGTGGCTCTTTTGATTAAATTGCAGTCTTCCTTTCTCTTGTAAATCCTGCTGAGGGTACTGCTGCTGGGCCACAGTCCAGGCATCTTCTATTGGGGCAGAAGGTTCTCAGGTTCTCTTTTGATGGTCTTTTAAGGGAAAAAGAGGTGGGGATTAGAGAATAAGCCCCTATTTTGTGTGGTTCAGCCAAAAATCATATAATGCATGCCAAATTATTTACTGGTAGAACTTCTCAGGGCAAGATTTAAAATAAAATTCTGTTAAAGAATTTGGACAGCCCATTCTAGGGTATAAAATGGAATTATCTCACCCAGAATTAAATCACACTTCCTGAGTCTGACAGTGTTTCCAGGGAGAGTAAGTGTCATGCCGGCTTCAATGCCACGCAACCCATTGTTGTTCATGACTCCTACCTCCACTGGCCGTCTAACCCCATTCAGCGTTCTCTACCAGCCCACCATGGTATGAGTCTTTGAAATTGAGAGCTGGGTCTGAAAACAAAACCAGGCCCCTTTTGGTTGGGGGAAATGTTGACAGTTGGAAGGCATGAAAGGGAACAGAAAGGAAGGTACTCACAAGTTTGACAGACACTAACTTAAATGTTAATGATAAGCAAGTGTGTTAAAATCCAAGCTGTAATTCTAAAAACCACCACCACCTCATTACTCTGGGTTGTCTCATGTCTATGTCTTTATTATGAAATTTATTCATGATTTCAGTGGTCATATCCTGAGCAGGACAGCATAGTATAATTATTAGACATTGTTATTATAGTCTCAGATTTTCTGGGTTTGAACCTAGTCTCTGCTGCCTAGCTAACAAACTTTGGGCAAGTCAATCTTCTTTCTTATGCCCCAGTTTTCTTATTTGCAAAATGGGGATAAAAATGGCAGGTAACTAACTTATAGAGTTGCTAAATAAATTAGTATATATAAGGTATTACAGTGGTACGTAGCATTTTTCTTGGCACTAAGACCTGGGAAGATGAGTTAAGTTACCAGGAGGCTTACAATCCAGCAATGTGGTATTGCATTCAGCCCTTATCATGTGCTTTGTACAAAAACAGGTGCCAAAAAAGTTTCAAGGGAAGCCTGCAGAAATTGTTCCTTCACTGTTAAATGTCCAAAAGCGCTAGGCATTTTAATATCACAATACCTCAGAAAACACTTGGTTTTATACAAATATGAACAAAAGCTTTTATAATATTCCTCTACTTATATACTCACTCATCAATTCTGAGAGTCTCTAAAAACTATGAAATAGAAGGAAATGCTTCAGTCTTTAAATAGGAAAAAAATAGGCTTTCCTTGTTTCATGTAATCATTTATAAAAACTTAAAAAGCATGTGCTAACCATTGATGTACCCAATAATGCTCTGCTATGAGGGGCACAGAGTGCTAAGTCCAATAAACGTAACTTTTGGATAATATATAGATAGGAAAGGGTGAACAAAGAATATTATAGGTATTCTAAAGTCATAAAATCTGTCCCATTTTCTTCCCTTCCACTCTCCAAAAGAGTATTCACCAGCCTTCTTGTTCACTGTTTTTAGACCCTTGATTTAAAATCTGAAAGTTCTTATAATATCCTATAAAGACAGACTACAAAGAGAGAACTCATTCCAGGGATCAAATTCCCTCTGTCCCAGGTAATTTAAGGCCAAAGAAGGATGCAATTTTAAAAAGTCAAAGAAAATAAAGACATAGTCCAAAACATAAGCATCTAATTAAGTATACACTTTTGTTAGATTTTTCTTTGTAGGGGGGACAAAAAATGGGGCTTCATGTGCTTTATTTGAATGATTATACATAATTATGCATAAGACAGAAGAGTCTACACAACACACTGATATTCTTGAAAACATGTGGCCCCCAAATGTCCCCAACACATTGGCTTACTTCTTCCACCCCCTCTTCCCTCCTCTTTCTCTCTCCCCATCTATTCCTTTCTCTCTTTCTTTCTTTCAATGAAAGACAAAACTCTGGGTGATGCCATACCAGGAACTTCACCTTGCCAGGGGATTTCCTCTCTAGCTCCCTGTGGGGAAGTCCAGCTCCTCTTACTGCCCAAATACATCTCTCCTTTTTTTTTAAAATATATTTTTTTAGATGTTGATGAACCTTGGTTTAATTAATTTATTTATATGTAGTGCTGAGAATTGAACTCAGTGCCTCACACATGCTAGGCAAGTGCTCTATCACTGAGTTGCAACCCCAGCCTCTCCATCTCGCCTTTGACTCCAACTGTCAATGCCCAGGCTGGGTTCTCTATGGCAACCCTCTAATCCTGCTGGCAAAGGGCCTCTGGCAGCATTGTCATTGGAAATATTATTTTAACTGTAGAAATAGGCCTCCTATCTGATTTCCTCTTTTCCTTTCTCACCCAGACTCTACCCATTTTATTCTGAAAATCTCCTCAAAACGGGCCCTACTCTTGAATCTCCACTGCCCATACTTGGTGTGGAACCATTTTCCCTCTCATCTGGCTCACCTAGAACTCTTAGGAGCTTTCCTAGCCTCCTCCTCTCCTCTGTTTCACTCTCCACAGTGCTGCTACAAGACTTTTTCTTAAAATGCATACCTGGTCATGTCATCATTTATCTTTTTTCTTTTTCTATTTAAAATGTATTTATCTGAAAGTAATTGAACTTGCAGAAAAGTTGCATAGATGGGAAAACCAGATTTATCTATTTTAACATTTTGATCTATTTGCAATATCCTCTCTCCCCACACAAACAAAAAAATGCAATCAAACCTGAATATCTGATATACATCATGCGCTTTTTCCTTGAATATTTTATTACATATTGAGAAAATTCTTTTAATACTTAATTATCAATGTTAAATTATTATTAAATTTAACATCAGCACAAAGCTTTTAACTAATTTCTCATCCATGTTCCATTTTTGTCAACTTACCTAGTAGTATCTTCTTTCATTTTTATTTTAACTCTCCATTACAGAACCTAATCTAGCATCTGTTTAGTTAGCATGTATCTTTATTCTCCTTTAACCTGGAAGTTTCTCAACCTATTTTTTTATATGGCAATCTCTTTTTCATTTGTTATTTATTTAAAAAATAAAAAAAAGGTGCATCATTTATTTTTAGTGGATTCTTGCTGACTCCAAAATAAGGCTTAAATACCCTGGATTAAAAGTTTTTTTTTTCCCCCTAAAATTCACTATCTATACTGTTGTTCTTCATTACTGTAGTTTCAGGCTCACCTGAAATATTTTCTGTGTGATGAAGAAACTTGTAAGTATTGTTTCAATTAAAATAACAACAATAAATATAAGGAACCAAGAAATACACTCTCATAATATATTTGTAGCCATGTATTTTTGGTGACCATTCAAGCATAACCAGTTTTGTAGTTCCAAAGCAGACTAAATTGTTTAAAATGCTTTCTTGGTCCAAATTAATGAGTTTTGAAACACATAAGCCAGGATTAGCTACGAGTTGGCAAGTATGAATTAATTCAATCCATGCTTATTGAAAATCAAAAGCTTTAGGCCCAGTATTCTCACATTCAAAACAAAACAAAACTGGAGAGAGGAGGGAGAAAATAGAGCAAATTGGGGGATTCAGAAAGAGAAGAAAGGCAAAAAGAGGTAACAGGTTGATTGAATGGTCAATTCTTGCTTAACCTAACCCTGATTAAAGAATAGCAGTTAATACACAATCATTTTTTAAAAAATTGATACATTATATATAATAGTGGGATTCATTATGCCATATTTGTACATGCACATAATATAATTTGATCAATCTCATTCCCCTTTCCCTTTCCTTCTCTATCTGCTTTCTCTACTAATCTCCCTTTTATTATTGCTATTTTAGTTAGTGTATTATAATTTTATGTATGTATATGATTAACTGTGGTACATTCATGAATAAACATAGATAGCACAATGTGGTAGATTTCATTTCCCAGTACTTCCCCCACTCCCTTCCCACAACCCACTTCTAATAATCTACTGGTCTTCCTTATATTTCTGGGAGACTCTTCCCACTTTCCATCTTTTTTTTCTTTCTTTCTAGCTTCTGCATATAAAATAAAACATTCGACCCTTGATGTTCTGAGTCTGGCTTATTTCATTTGGCATTATGTTCTCCAATTGCATTCATTTATCTCCAAATGACACAATATCATTCTTCTTTATGGCCGAGTAAAACTCCATTGTGTATATATGTCACATTTTCTGTATCTATTCATCTGTGGACAACTAGGCTGGTTCCATATCTTGGCTATTGTGAACTGTATTGCTATAATCACTGGTATGCACATATCATTATAGTATGCTTTTAGTTCTTTTGGGTAAATACCAAGGAATGACATAGCTGGGAATTGTGGTTCCATTCCATTCCTAAAACTCCATATTGCTTTCCAAAGTGGTTGTGCTAATACACATTCCAACCAACAATGCACAAGTGTACCTCCCCCTTCATTCTTCCAGCCATTAATTTTTATTTGTATTCTTGATGATTGTCATTCTAACTGGAATTAGGTGAAATCTCAATGTAGTTTTTAATTGCATTTGCCTGATTAATAAAGATGTTGAACATTTTTTTTCAAATATTTGTTGGCTTGTTGTATTCCTCCTTTGAGAAGTGTCTATTTAGATATTTTGCTCATTTATTGACTGGATTATTAAGTCTTTGGTGCTGTTTTGAGTTCTTTATATATTCTGGATATTAATCACCTGTTGGAAGAGTAGCTGGCAGATTTTCCCCCATTTTGTAGGGCTCTCTTTTCATTCTTGTTTCCTTTGCTGTGGAGAAGCTTTTGAATATGTCATCCTACTTATTGATTCTTAATTTAATTTCTTGAGCTTTAGGAGTCTTAATGAGGAAGTCAGTGCCTACACCAATATGTTGGCATATTGCCCCTAAATTTTCTTCTAGCACTTAAACTTTCTGGTTTAATTCCTAGGTCTTGAATTCATTTTGAGTTGATTTTTGTGCATGGGAAAGGGGGGTGTCTATTTTCATTCTTCTATATATGGATATTTAGTTTTCTCAGGACTTATTAAAATGACTATATTTCTTCAACATATGTTTATGGCACCTTTTTTGAGGATCAGATGACTGTATCTATGTGGATTCATCTCTCTGTGTTCTATTTTAATGGCCTTCATATCTGTTTTTTGCCAATACCATGTTTTTTTTTAAATTTTTTTTAAATTTTTGTTGTTGGTTGTTCAAAACATTACATAGTTCTTGACAAATCATATTTCACACTTTGATTCAGGTGGGTTATGAACTCCCATTTTTACCCCATATACAGATTGCAGCATCACATTAGTTACACATCCACTGTTTCACATATTGCTATACTAGTGTCTGTTGTATTCTGCTGCCTTTCCTATCCTCTACTATCCCCCATCCCCTCCCCTCCCATCTTCTCTCTCTACCCCATCTACTGTAATTCATTTCTCCCCCTTGTTTTTTTTCCCC